>NC_057812.1:500010450-500016255 GCF_018294505.1 Triticum aestivum | reverse complement strand
CCGTCCTCCTTCACCGGACACCGCCGCCCGTCCGCACCGCGGCCTCGCCGTCCCTGCCGTGCAACACCGCCCGCCGGCGACGCCTGGCGCGCACCTTGCTGGCCGGAGACGAGCTCCGCCGCGGCCGGCCAGCTCCTCCTCACCGGCCCCGCGCCGCCGCAGGCCTTGCCCCTCCACTGCCTCGCCCGCTCCCGAACGCGGCTAACCTCGCCGGAGCGCGCTGCCCCGATCCCGCACCGGCCATGGCGCCGTCGTCCTCGTTCTCGTTGCCGGAAAGGCGAGCTTCGCCGGATCCGTCCCGGGAACCCCCGCCTGGATCAGATCCACCGGCGCACCCAACCAAACATCATCCCTGCTCCCCCAGTTCTCCTCGTCCCGATCCATCCCGTCCAGTTTCATATCATAACTCCCTCATCGTAGCTCCGATTCGTGCGTGTAGCATATCGAAATGTTCATCTCGATGAGTACATCATTTCATCTCATTCCATCATTTTTATTTGAGCTCATCTTGATGCCCGAAATGCCGTTGGAAGAGGGCCATGTGAGGAATATTTCAGATCTGTTTCAGCAAATGGCCTTTTATCATTTTTGCCATGATTAATGTGTGGATGCTATGATCCTGAGCTCTACATGTGTTCTGTAATATGCCATGCCATCTTTACAGGGGTGTATGCCATGTATTTTTGTGATCTTTGTGGTGACTAGCACAAGCATGCAAAGTAGCTTATTCAATGATGTTGATTTCAGGGACTTGGAATTTCACGAAGTCCTTGTCCTGTTATTGTTTTTAGGCCATATGTTCTTGTTGTTTCCTAGTGATCCGTGCCTCTTTTGAGGATGACCAGTAAGGATGTTTTGTTAATATTGTGGTGCTCTATCCATCCATGTCTTTGTTTGCATTTATGGAGCACCCTAACTTGAGTCAATCGAGCTCTACTTTTGCTATAAATTGTTCCTGGCAGATTGTTAACATGTTTAGCAATTTTGCCAAGCTTATTGTTGTTGATCCGTGCATGCTATGATGTTATTCTTGCCATGTCTAGCTTCTATGCCATGTCTTATTCATGGGTGTATGCTTAGTTTGTCATGCCATGCTCTGTAGTGAGTGCATCGAGCTCGTAAACATGCCTACTCGTTGACTGATTTGCCATGCTCCAGTTTATCACAAAGTCTGAATCTGTTTATGTTTTTACTATGTTCACATGCTTGCAATTGTATTATCTGATCCCTTTTGGCTCTTGGTCACTAAGGGACTTTTGTTATATGCTTAGAGTAGCTTCAGGCTATGCCTTTCTTTGCCATGATGTGTTCCTGTAGCAGGTAGTTTTCATGCTCTAAAGATTGCTTCCTGATGATAAATTCCAGACTTGTGTTAATTTCACTAAGTCTGAAACCTGTTATCATTTGCTCTTTTGCCCTGCTTGTTTGAGCCTGTTAATGAGTGAATTAGCCGTAGCTCAGTGTTCATCTTTTGTCAAGCATCATGAGTGGATCCCTGCCATGTATTTTTTTTGTCATGTTTGAGGGTTGTAGCATATTTATCTTGATGCATTTAGATGGCTACTTGCTGATTATCGTAGACCGGTGCCATATTTCTTTTGCTTGCCATTTCCAAACCGTGCATCCGATTCCGGTGATCTTTATATCGATTTCAACCGAAATCAACTCATCTTTCCAATGGGGTAGTCTTCTTTTATTTTGGTTCCATAGTCGGACCTTGATTGTATCTGGATGATGTAATGCTTTATTCATGTATTGTGTGAAGTGGCGATTGTAAGCCAACTATGTATCTCTTTCCCTTATGTATTACATGGGTTGTTGTGAAGATTACCTCACTTGCGACATTGCTTTCAATGCGGTTATGCCTCTAAGTCGTGCTTCGACACGTGGGAGATATAGCCACATCGAGGGCGTTACAAGTTGGTAATCAGAGCCTTCCCCGACCTTAGGATCCCCCTGCTTGATCGAATCGCTGGCGTTGTTGAGTCTAGAAAAATGTTTTGAGTCATTAGGAATTATATATATCGGAGGGTTAGGAATTCTTTTTACTCCTCAGTCCCTTCGTCACTCTGGTGAGGCATCCTGACGTAGAGTTTTGACTCTTCTCTTCTCAAATTTCACTAAAAAATTTAGGATCACGCGGGTATTTTGGAATCGTTCCGATGGTTTTGTGACGAGAACATTGTTCTTGGTGCCTCCTGAAATTTAGGGGTTGTGGCATTGTCCCGGGGAGTTGAGCTCCGAGGTGTTGTCGTCACAATTTTATTGTTACAGTTCTGGAATACCTGAGTTCACCAACATCGAAACTCTCTTTTATGCAGTTGTTGGTGAGATAACCTCGATGCCACCTAGTACTGGGGCGGGAGTTCGGGAGTATTGCCATAACTCATATAACGGATGCTTTTCGAAGGTTGAGGTAGATGATTTCCGAAGGTTTCTTGGTTATGTGTTGAAGGATGGATACAGCTGGATGTAGGATTTGCTAGTTTTGGGTGAGATATCATGCTTCCCCTGTATCTGCATCACCTGATTGCATAACCGGAAAATTTCGGGAGTTTATAAGTGGGAATTCAAGTAGCTCTTAGGATATTTTTCCGACAGATGTATGATATGAAATTGGGGTTCGACGTCTAGTGGTCCGCCTATTCACGGTTGGTTTTATAGTGGTCTCATTGTGTCTTAAAGAGTCCTTGGCTATGCCAACTCGGGGACGATTCGAATGTCATGTGCACTGCTTGTACATGATGGTGTTGTACGATCAAGCCCGTGTAGGCCCCACCACGAAAACTTCGGACGAAATCTCTATCATATGTTTGTTCCGGTTTATTCTGCAAGCCAATCCTTTGTTCTGTTTTGAGTTGTGGTATTCGAGTTGCTTCAATGTCAAGTGTTGATTCCATACCTTCCCCAAATGGTGTTCTCATACTCCGATGTGAATACCAATCCTTCTTGATCATCAAGATTGTCTTGTCAATCCTTTTCACCGGCGTGTTTCTCTTCAAGTGGATCCGATCATTTCAACATTTGCAAGATCCAATCTCAAGTCTTCTCAACGGTGTTTGTTTCATTCGTCTCCAAGCTGCCTTTGTTTTCCCGCCCACCCTCCCTTTCTCTTCAAGGACCCAGATTTATTAATCAAGTATCCTTTTATTCTTGTGAAGTCTCTCCATCCTTTTCCGTCAATATTCTTATCCGGTGATTCTCACGAAGATCCTAACGGAACCTCAAGTTCATCATCCTTCATTCTTTTTCTTCTTTGGTGGAACCAATTCAAGCTTTGTTGATCATATCCTTTCCTCGTTTCAAATGCCTTCTCATACCGGTGCACCTCATAATAATTCACTTCTCGCTATATAATTGTTCCAGAGTGCTCAAGATATCTCAAAAGGCTCGCCTAATCATTCAAGATCCGTTCAACCTATTTCGAGGTTGTTATCTCATTCAAGCCATTTAATTCAACCGGTGCATTCTCCTTTTCAAGTATTCATTTCAACGGTGTATCTTTTGAGTGGGCTCTAACCCACATGTCTTTTCCCAGGATCTTACCTGACTCTTCTTATTTTACGGGAGCTATCTCAAATTCTTTCAAAGTTTGATGTAAGAATGAGTTATCATCAGTCAATTGCCTTCTCCAAGATCTTTCAAATTCTTTTCATGATTGGTTCAACCTTTATAATTTTCATCCCAGAGTATCTTCGTTCATTTGCCAATTTCTTACCGGTGATTCATCTCTCTTCTTCGTTCTTTTTCAATTATTACGGTGGTTCGTTCAAGATTTCTCTTCCTTGTTTATCATATCAATTCATTCGTTGTTTCAATCCTTCTGGTGGACCGTCGAAGACCTTTCCAAGTTTGCGCAATATCTATCTTCATCCTTTCTACGAGAATAAGTAGCATGCCAATTCCATTGCTTGCCATCAATTTGAAATTGGTGAAGGATACGCATCACGTAATTATTATTCTTGTTTTCATCGAGTGAATTTAATTCCTTATTCCAGAGGTTCATCAAATTCTTGACGTCATTTGTTCTTATTTCTTTTCCGGAGTTCCAAACTCTCATCATCACGAAGCTCCTTCTAATCATTGCAAGGCTTCAATCTTATTCTTTTCACCCTTCTTTTCGTTTGATCATCCTTTTATTACCGGAGTTCTTCATGGAGGTTCTACATGATGGTTTCATTAAGGATTTAATCCCTTCTCGAAGTGTTCATTGAGATTCATTTCTAGGGAGCTCAAGTATTCTTCATCTTGCTATCCGGAGTGCAATTATTTCTTCCGTATAATTGGAGGTGGTATTATGTCATTCTTGATAATTTGAGTTCATGTTTCATGATTCACATGTTGTCAAGGATGAGATATTTTAAATCCATCAATCTCGTCATTTGAGTTATCTTGGGTTATATTTCACCTAAAGCCTTCCCTAAGGATTGTTGTTATTTATGGTGCTTATAAAGGACCCAAGTTCTTCTTTCATCCTTCCGGTGAGATAAGCTTTCTCGTCTCCTTGTTCATACCAATCCAATTCTTTTTCCCGTGAGTGGCAGGTTGTCACCTCATGATTTTGAGATGTATTCCATAAGACCATATCAAGTTTATTCTTTTCGTTGTTGGTTTTCCAACAACTCCGGTCTAGCATTTGTTGTAAGCGTGCTACCTCAACATCTTGTTTTCCCTTCGTTCATTCCATTCCATTCTTACTTTTTTTCTGGAGACCTTGTGATGTTTCTCTCTTCAACCCATCTTTTCGTTTTGTCAGGATCGTGTTCTTTTCTTGTTTTATCCATTTATCCAGAGTATTGTGTCCTTTTGCTCAAGCACTTTCATTTTATCAAGTCTTTCATCTCTTGTCAACCGAAGTGCTACCCGAATTGGTTCTTTCTTATTCCTCTTTCTTAATGGAGTGCTTTCAACTTTGTTCATTTTCGTTGCTTTCTTTCTTTCAATTTTCTCAACCTCGCAAGGTTCCTTGGTTTCACTCATTGGTCAAAGAAGCAACTTAGCTTTACCTCTCCTCTTTTCTCTTACATTGTCCCTCCGGTGCCATTCTAGATCTCGGGACGAGATCCTCTCGTAGTGGTGGAGTGTTGTAGCACCCCGAGATTGATGTGCCAGTTGTCCATCAGTTTTTCGCTGTTGTTGCCTTTTCATTGCTTGTGTGTCATGCATTGCATATCATGTCATCATGTGCATTTAATTTGCATACATGTTCGTCTCATGCATCCGAGCTTTTTCCCCGTTGTCCGTTTTGCAATCCGGCGCTCCTATGTCATCCGGTGTCCTTTCTACCTCTTTTCGTGTGCGGGTGTTAAACGTTTTCGGATTGGACTGAGACTTGTCATGCGGCCTTGGTTTACTACCGGTAGACCGTCTGTCAAGTTTCGTACCATTTGGACTTCGTTTGATACTCCAACGGTTAACTGAGGGACCGAAAAGGCCTCGTGTGTGTTGCAGCCCAACACCCTTCCAAACTGGCCCAAAACACACCTAAACCCCCTCCATCCTCTCGGTCGTTCGATCACGATCGCGTGGCCAAAAACCGCACCTCATTTGGACTCTCCTAGCTCCCTCTACCTATAAATATGTGGCCTCCCCCGAAATTTTCGCGCAGTCTAACCCTAACCTTCGTCCTCCTTGCGCCGCCGGACACGTCCGCTCGGCGGCCGGACATGTCCACCCCGTCCGGCCACATCGCCCGACCAATGGCGCACTGCCACGTCACCCCCCGCCGCCAACCAATCGCGCGCCTCCACGCGTCCCCGCCAGATCTCACCGTCGCCGCGGCCCGCGCAGCCCGCGACCGGCCCG
>NC_057812.1:499989961-500010101 GCF_018294505.1 Triticum aestivum | reverse complement strand
ACGCCCGGCGCCGCACCTCGTCGGCCGGAGCCGAGCTCCGCCACGGCCAGCCCGCTCCTCCTCACCGGCCCCGCGCCGCCGCAGGCCTTGCCCCTCCGCCGCCTTGTCCGCTCCCGGACGCAGCTAACCTCGCTGGAGTGCGCCGCGTCGATCCCGCGCCGGCCATGTCCCCGTCGTTCTTGTTCTCGTCGCCGTAGAGGTGAGCTTCGCCGGATCCGTCCGGGGAACCCCCGCCTGGATCAGATCCACCGGCGCACCCAACCAAACATCATCCCTGCTCCCCCGGTTCTCCTCGTCCCGATTCTTCCCGTCCAGTTTCGGAGGGTATAAATTTCTCTAAGTCCTGAGATCTGCATATTTTTATGTCATTTTCATTGCATCATAACTCCCTCATTGTAGCTTCGATTCATGCGTGTAGCATATCGAAATGTTCGTCTCGACGAGTACATCATTTCATCTCATTGCATCATTTTCATTTGAGCTCATCTTGATGCCCGAAATGCTGTTGGAAGAGGGCCATGTGAGGAATATTTCAGATCTATTTCAGCAAATGGCCTTTTATCATTTTTGCCATGATTAATGTGTGCATGCTATAATCCTGAGCTCTACATGTGTTTTGTAATATGTCATGCCATCTTTACAGGGGTGTATGCCATGTATTTTTGTGATCTTTGTGGTGACTAGCGCAAGCATGCAAAGTAGCTTATTCAATGATGCCGATTTCAGGGACTTAGAATTTCACGAAGTCCTTGTCCTGTTATTGTTTTTATGCCATATGTTCTTGTTGTTTCCTAGTGATCCGTGCCTCTTGTGAGGATAATCAGTAAGGATGTTTTGTTAATATTGTGGTGCTCTATCCATCCATGTTTTTTTTGCATTTATGGAGCACCCTAGATTGAGTCAATCGAGCTCTACTTTTGTTATAAATTGTTCCTGGCAGATTGTTAACATGTTTAGCGATTTTGCCAAGCTTATTGTTGTTGATCCGTGCATGCTATGATGTTGTTTTGCCATGTCTAGCTTCTATGCCATGTCTTCTTCATGGGTGTATGCTTAGTTTGTCATGCCATGCTCTGTAGTGAGTGCATCGAGCTCGTAAACATGCGTACTCGCTGACTGATTTGCCATGCTCTAGTTTTTCACCAAGTCTGAATCTGTTTATGTTTTTGCTATGTTCACATGCTTGCAATTGTATTATCTGATCCCTTTTGGCTCTTGGTCACTAAGGTACTTTTGTTATATGCTTAGTGTAGCTTCATGCCATGCCTTTCTTTGCCATGATGTGTTCCTGTAGCAGGTAGTTTCATGCTCTAGAGATTGCTTCCTGGTGATAAATTCTAGACTTGTGTTAATTTCACTAAGTCTGAAACTTGTTATCATTTGCTCTTTTGCCCTGCTTGTTTGAGCCTGTTAATGAGTGAATTAGCCGTAGCTCAGTGTTCATCTTTTGTCAAGCATCATGAGTGTATCCCTGCCATGTATTTTGTTGTCATGTTTGAGTGCTGTAGCATATTTATCTTGATGCATTTAGATGGCCACTTGCTGATTATCGCAGACCGGTGCCATATTTGTTTTGCTTGCCATTTCCAAACCGTGCATCCGATTCCGGTGATCTTTATATCAATTTCAACCAAAATCAACTCATATTTCCAGTGGCACTTTTGGATTTCCAAGTTGAGGCCAGGTTCAATCATTCCTTTCCAAGTCATGCATATGCATCACATACCGCATCCCGCATATCATGCCATGTTCATGTGTTGGTTGTTTACTATGTTGTGTGCTTCTTTTCGGTGTTGCTTCTTCGGGATGGTTCCGATAACGTCACATTTGTGAGGAACCGTTCGACTACGCCCGTTTGTCTTCTTCATGGACTCGTTCTTCTTCCTTGCGGGATTTCAGGCAAGATGACCATACCCTAGAAATCACTTCTATCTTTGCTTGCTAGTTGCTTGCTCTTTTGCTATGCCTATGCTGCGATACCTACCACTTGCTATATCATACCTCCCATATTGTTAAACCAAGCCTCTAACCCGCCTTGTCCTAGCAAACTGTTGTTTGGCTATGTTACCGCTTTGCTCAGCCCCTCTTATAGCGTTGTTAATTGCAGGTGAAGATTGGAGCTTGTTCCATGTTTGGAACATGGATATTTTGTTGGGATATCACAATATCTCTTATTGAATTAATGCATCTATATACTTGGTAAAGGGCGGAAGGCTCGGCCTTATGCCTGGTGTTTTGTTCCACTCTTGCCGCCCTAGTTTCCGTCATATCGGTGTTATGTTCCCAGATTTTGCTTTCCTTACACGGGGAACCCCTTGACAGTTCGCCTTGAATAAAACTCCTCCAGCAAGGCCCAACATTGGTTTTACCATTTGCCACCTAGCCTTTTTTCCCTTGGGTTAGGCCAGCCCAAGGGTCATCTTTATTTTAACCCCCGGGCCAGTGCTTGTCTAAGTGTTGGTCCAAACTAGAGCCCCTTGCAGCGCCACCTCGGGGAAGCTCGAGGGCTGGTTTTAGTTGTACGGATTGCTTATCCGGTGTTGCCCTGAGAATGAGATATGTGCAGCTCCTATCAGGATGTTGGTGCATCGGGCGGTCTTGCTGGACTTGTTATACCATTCTCGAGGATGTCTTGTAACCGGGATGCCGAGCCTGATCGGATTGTATTGGGAGAAGGAATATCCTTCGTTGACCGTGAGAGCTTGTGATGGGCTAAGTTGGGACACCCCTGCGGGGTTATGACCTTTCGAAAGCCGTGCCCGCGGTTATGGGAAGATGGGAATTTGTTAATGTCTGGTTGTAGAAAACCTGACGTTTATCTTAATCAAAATACATCAACCGCGTGTGTTACCGTGATGGTCTCTTCTCGGCGGACTCTGGGAAGTGAACACGGTGTTGGAATTGTGCATGACGTAGGTTGTTCTAGGATCACTCTTGATCATAGTTGTTCGACCATGCTTTTGCCTTCTCTTCTCGCTCTCATTTGCGTATGTTAGCCACCATATATGCTAGTCGCTTGCTGCAGCTCCACCTCATACCTTTTACCCTTCCTATAAGCTTAAATAGTCTTGATTGTTAGGGTGTGAGATTGCTGAGTCCCCGTGACTCACAGATACTTCCAAAACCAGCTCGCAGGTGCCGTTGAACCATGCAGGTGATGCAACCAAGCTCAAGGAGGAGCTCGATGAAGATCTTGTCCGTTGTATCCTTTCATTCTAGTTGATCTGTAGTGGAGCCTAGTTGGGGTCGATCGGGGATCTGTGTAGCGTTTTGGGGTAGTCTTCTTTTATTTTGGTAACATAGTCGGACCTTGATTGTATCTGGATGATGTAATGCTTTATTCATGTATTGTGTGAAGTGGTGATTGTAAGCCAACTATGTATCTCTTTCCCTTATGTATTACATGGGTTGTTGTGAAGATTACCTCACTTGCGACATTGATTTCAATGCAGTTATGCCTCTAAGTCGTGCTTCGACACGTGGGAGATATTGCCGCATCGAGGGCGTTACACGAATGGAGGGAGTATGTATCAAAAACAGGATGATGTGACGGCGGCCTGATCTTTCGATGAGAGTGGGGATAAATATCGATTTGGTGGATTTTGACCTTGACTATCCGGCTATACCGTACCCGACGATACGCCTCGGTAATCGCTAAACCAATCTCTGATGGTTATTGACCTTGCCGTAGGCACGGTCAACCTGAACAATGAGGTTCGTGTTCCTGCATGCAACCGAAGAACCAGCAAGAACAATGATGAATTGCAATATGAAATTGTGGATGAAAAATTGAGCACACGAACTAGATGAAAATTTGGGGTTCCACTGTGGATCTGACAAGGCGATAGTCCTACACGTCTCGTAGATGCGAAATTGTAACGATGGCTAAACAATACAATAAAACCCGAGTCTAAACCCTAATCTAGACTACTATTTATTAAGAGTAGGCATGCGGCCGCGCCCGTTGTTGTGTCCCATCCGAACTGTCGGTCGTGGTCCAGCTGCAGAGGATGACGTGGCAAGCAAATTGCAAGACGGCGCATGTGTAGAAGCACCTGGCGCAGCCAAAAAGTCCAAGGCCCATGTTCGTGGCTGATCCTGGCTCATTAACCCAAATCCATTGGTCCGTGTGCACTTCATGCATCTACATGTACGTGACATGCTTGGCAAATGGAATTGATTCGGTGGTGGACATGCATGCACTGTTAATTCATCTGATTTCAGTGCATAGTTGTCTTCATCTCTAATCTCTCCTTTATTACTGAGTACAAGCAAGTCAGAACATGAGTGTAGCATCGTATTTGCGTCAGTCAAATCATGTGTATAAAGGAGCAATAGTACCTGGCCATGTATTTGTCGCGCACGCGCTCTAGTCATAGGACCAAGTGGAATAACTGATGTAGGAGTTGCGACGGGTGTAACAGTAGAAGAGATGTCCTCATCATCCCCCTCTTCTTGAATTGAAGTCGTCCTCGATGGTAGCTCATCATCCTCACCAAGGTATGGTTTTAAATCTGCAATGTTAAATGTAGGACTAACCCCAAAATCTGCAGGTAGATCAAGCTTATATGCATTATCATTAAAAATTTTCAAGCACTTTAAAAGGTCCATCCGCACGAGGCATTAATTTTGAGTTTTGTAAATCAGGGAAACGTTCTTTCGCAAATGCAACCATACTAAATCACCTGGTTCAAACACAATTCTTTTCCGACCCTGACTACCAGCAAGTTTATACTTGGCATTCATGTGTTCAATATTTTTCTTAGTCATCTCATGCATTTTTAATACTAACTCAGCACATTCTTTAGCATCAAGGTTTACCTTCTCCGAAGATGGAATAGGCAATAAATCAATAGGCGCATGAGGTATAAATCCATAAAACATGTCAAAAGGGCATAACTTTGTGGTAGAATGGACTGAATGATTATAACCAAACTCTACATGAGGTAGACATTCTTCCCACATTTTTAAATTTGTTTTTAAAATAGCCCTAAGCATAGTAGACAATGAATGATTAACCACTTCAGTTTGACCATCAGTTTGAGGATGACATGTAGTACTAAATAAAAACTTAGTCCTTAATTTTGTCCACAACACCCTCCAAAAGTGGCTAAGAAATTTTGTGTCACGATCAGAAACAATTGTAATTGGCACACCATGTAAACGAACTACTTCTCCAAAGAACAAATCAGCAATGTGAGTAGCATCGTCACTTTTATGACAAGGTATAAAATGTGCCATCTTAGAGAATCTATCGACGACAACAAATATACTATCACTTCCCCGTCGTGTTCTAGGCAGTCCTAATACAAACTCCATAGATATATCTTCCCAAGGAGTGCTAGGAACAGGAAGAGGCATATATAAACCATGTGGGTTCAATCATGACTTAGCTTTTTGGCATGTAGTGCAGCGTGCAACATATCTCTCCACATCCCTTCTCATTTTTGGCCAGAAAAAATGACAAGCAAGGATGTCTTCTGTCTTCTTGATGCCGAAATGTCCCATAAGTCCTTCGCCATGTGCCTCCTTTAACAACAAAAGACGAACAGAGCTATCTGGGATGCATAGCTTATTAGCACGAAAAACAAATCCGTCATTAGCGACGAACTTGTTCCAGGTTCTACCCTCTCTGCAATTGAGCAATATATCTTTAAAATCGACATCATTAGCATATTGCTCTTTTATAGTTTCAAGTCCAAAATTTTTGAAGTCAAGTTGTGATAACATGGTATAGCGTCTAGACAATGCATCGGCAATAACATTCTCCTTCCCTTTCTTGTGCTTAATAACATAAGGAAAAGATTCAATAAATTCAACCCATTTTGCATGTCTACGGTTCAGTTTACTTTGACTTCTAATATGCTTGAGTGATTCATGATCAGAATGTATGACAAACTCCTTAGGCCATAAATAATGTTGCCATGTCTCCAAAGTTCGATCTAGTGCATAAAGTTCTTTATCATATGTTGAATAATTCAGACTAGGCCCACTGAGCTTTTCACTAAAGTATGCTACTGGTTTTCCTTCTTGCAATAAAACACTGCCTGAACCAATGCCTCTAGCATCACATTCTAATTCAAACATCTTATTAAAATCAGGTAATTGCAGCAAAGGGGCGTGTGTAAGATTATCTTTAAGAATAGTGAAGGCTTCCTCTTGTGCGTCGCTCCAAACAAATGGCACATTTTTCTTTGTGAGCTCGTTGAGCGGCGCTGCGATGGTACTAAAATCCTTCATGAACCACCGATAGAACCCAGCAAGTCTGAGAAAACTTCGTACCTGTGTGACCGAGTTAGGGGTCGGCCATCTCTGGATCGCTTCAACCTTGGCTTTATCAACTTCAATTCCTTGCGATGTGACAACATAGCCAAGAAAAGTGACTCGCTCCGTGCAAAAAGTGCACTTTCCAATATTACCAAATAAACGTGCATCACGCAGAGCAGAAAAAACAGCACGCAAATGGTCTAAGTGTTCCTCTAGTGACTTGCTATAAATCAAAATATCATCGAAATATACTACCACAAATCGTCCAATGAAAGCTCGCAAAACTTCATTCATTAGTCTCATGAAAGTACTAGGTGCATTAGTCAATCCAAAAGGCATAACTAACCACTCATATAAACCAAAATTAGTTTTGAAAGCAGTTTTCCATTCATCACCTAGTTTGATACGAATTTGATGGTATCCACTACGCAAGTCCACTTTAGAAAACACAACTGAGGCACTAAGTTCATCAAGCATGTCATCTAATCTAGGAATAGGATGACGATATCGAATTGTAATATTATTGATGGCTCTACAATCAACACACATACGCGAAGTACCGTCGTTTTTCGGAACAAGTAAAATTGGTACAGCACATGGACTAAGGGATTCATGAATGTAACCTTTGTCGAGTAGTTCTTGAACTTGTCGCTGAATCTCCTTGGTCTCTTCTGGATTAGTCTGGTACGGCGCACGGTTGGGTAATGAGGCGCCAGGTATCAATTTAATTTGATGTTCAATTCCTCTCATAGGTGGCAGCCCTGGTGGTACTTCCTTTGGGAAAACATCATGATACTCCTGCAAAAGGTTAGCGACAACAGGAGGCAAAGAAGAAGGCATATCCTCAAATGAAAACAAAACTTCTTTGCAAATAAGAGCATAACATTCATCAGTATGAGCATCTAACTCAAATTTTTTAGCACGTGTAGCTAAGAAAGAAGCACCTTTCAATTTAATTTCTTTAGATGTGCTACGATCAAATTTGTGCATCTTATTAAATTGTTCTAACTCATCAACAACTTTCTGATTTTCAGATTTAGTACACTCAATATTTGTGTTTCTACTAGCCCTAGCAAGATCATCTTTTAAAATTTGCTCAGGAGACATAGGGTGTACAATGATTTTCTTTCCTTTATGTGTGAGAGTGTACTGATTAGTTCTACCATCATGTAAACATTGTTTATCATATTGCCATGGCCTTCCTAGTAACATAGAACAAGCTTGCATAGGCACAATATCGCAATCAATAGTGTCATGGTATGAACCTAAAGAAAAAGGAACTCTCACCATGCATGTACCTTTACCTTTCCACCATCATTAAACCATTGAATGTAGTAAGGTTGTGGATGTTGTCGCGAAGGTAGGGAGTGCTTCTCCACCATGTCAATGCTTGCTAAATTGTTACAACTCCCTCCATCAATGATTATGCGAACGGAACGCTCCTTGATGACTCCTTTGATGTGGAAGAGGTTGTGACATTGATCCTTCTTTGCTTTGACAATCTGAGCACTAAGTACACGATGTGATATAAGACTCATGTACTTATTGGTGTCATCGGCGCTCACATGTTCTTCCTCTTGCTCCGGTCTTGTGTCATCGTCTTCATGTGCAGCAAGCAAGGCATATGTGTCTTCATCAAAATCACTAGCGGATTCGTACTCGCCGTCTTTAGGAATGATCAATACACGCTTATTAGGACACTCCTTCATGACATGGCCAAATCTCTTACAAGTGTGGCACTGGATATCCTTTGTTCTTTTGAAGGAAGAGGACGATGATGACAAACTTTTTGTTAGAATTTGTGTAGTACTTTTCAGTGGTGCCGAAGTGTGTGATGCTGAAGTTGATGAAGAAGGCCTCGGTCGAGAGGTTGCAGGTGTTGTTGTAGAGGTGCGAGTGGACGGGGCAGCAGGGGTGCATGGCGCCCATGTGGAAGTACAACCTGCAGAAAAATTAGGACGCATTCTCGAACGACCCTGCACTTCATGTTCAACATGTATAGCAAGATGGAATAAACGGGTCATTGAATGATAATCCTTATAAGCAAGCATGTCATAAATTTCTCAATTCAATCCACCCAAGAACCTAGCCATAGAGGCTTCCTCGGTCTCAACCAAACCACAACGTAACATGCCCATTTGCAATTCTTGATAATAGTCTTCCACGGATTTAGATCCTTGGTTCAAGCTTTGTAGTTTATTTAGCAAGTCACATTCATAATATCCAGGAACAAAACGGCGATGCATTACTAATTTCAAAGCTTCCCAAGTGGCAGGAATATTATTAGGATGTTTACGACAATGTTTTCTCCACCAAACAGAAGCAAAATCACTAAACTCACTAGTTGCAGCCCTAACTCTTTTATCATCAGGAAAATCATGGCAAGCAAATTTTTGATCAACTAGTAATTCCCAGTCAAGATAAACATCTGGATCATATTTCCCATCAAAAGAAGGCATGGCAAATTTAATTCTACCCAAAGAGTCGTCATGGCCACATACCTGAGGAATCTGGTGTCGTCCCATACCTTGTTGATTATTGCGTAGTCGATGATGATCACGATTATTGTTATCATTAACTGCATCAAGATCCATGGAATCACCATCATAGTTGTCATCTTGTATGTCTTCATGCGGGGCGGCTATCGAGTTGGCGTTGCGAGGACGGGGCTGGTCGACGGCACCGGTGTATGAAAGAGGGTGCCTCGGGTCCCCTGGGAGCACCCGACATGCATGTTGTAGACTTGTGTTGGTGGCTGGAAGACGTGGAGCGGTAGTGGAGGCGGCACCTAGACGGGCATCCTGAGCATTGAGACGTTTCATAATAGATGCAAGTGTTTTGAGTGAACGTCTCATTGCTATCCTCGATCGACTTGAGACGCTTATCAAGTGCGCCCTCGAACGTTGTGAACCGCTCGGTGTATGCATTCACATCCTCCTCAAGGCGTGCCACCGTGGCTTTCATATTATCTTCGTCACCTGCCATGGTTAGGACGGAACAAGAACAAAATCGTAAGTATATGGCTCCTACAGTAACTACAGTGAGGCGGTGGAAAATTTCTCTCAACTCTCGAGCAATTACCAAGCTCTTACCAGTTCTTACCGTGCTGCAGTGGTTGTCGGCCGTTTGCAACGTTTTTTTTCTTTCTTTTTTCTACTTTTTTTCTTTTTCTCTTTTTTTTTCTTTTTTCCCTTTTTTCCTTTTTTGACAGGCCAATTGCTAGCAGAAATCACAGACACAATTTAAGTCACAAGAGCTAAAAAAGATGCAATGCTACTGGACAAGGTGCAACGAGAGCTAGCTACAAGCACTTGAGTGTGTAGATTAGTGTGGACTAGTGCTAATATACAAGCACAGCCTGATGGAAATCGGTAGGCGTGTCGCGCGTGGAGACAGACTGACACGGCTGGATGTCTGATGGTTTGCGTCTTGCTTGGTGTGAAGCCACGCTAAGGACCAAACTGTGTGTGCTGGGATGTCTGGCAGCTCGCGAAACGCAATGTGTGTATGGATGCACGTACGCAGGCGCAAGTTGACCTGGTCCGAAGTACTGTTGTGGAGCAGCGCCTGTATGCGTGCAAAACGATGCAAACTTGTTTTTTTCTCTAGATTACCGATGAATTTGCGGCAGAAAATATGATGGACAAAAACAAGTGCAATCTAGTAGACAATTTTCTTTTGAACTAATCTAAACTAGCACTAATTCTAGGATGTATGCAACCAAAAATTCAACTACGCAAATACTAGATGCAAAAATTGCTAAAGACTAAAAAGGTAGGTGTAATGGATGAACTAATCTAATTTTTTGGCTTTTTCATGGGTTTATGGGACAGAAAATAAATAATCTAATAAAATTGTAAATCTCTCACCGATGAACCTGAAAACTGATACCACTTGATGTGACGGCGGCCCGATCTTTCGATGAGAGTGGGGATAAATATCGATTTGGTGGATTTTGACCTTGACGATCCGGCTATACCGTACCCGACGATACGCCTCGGCAATCGCTAAACCAATCTCGGATGGTTATTGACCTTGCCGTAGGCACGATCAACCTGAACAACGAGGTTCGTGTTCCTGCACGCAACCGAAGAACCAGCAAGAACAATGATGAATTGCAATCTGAAATTGCAGATGAAAAATTGAGCACACGAACTAGATGAAAAGTTGGTGTTCCATTGTGGATCTGACAAGGCGGTAGTCCTACACGTCTCGTAGATGCGAAATTGTAAGGATGGCTAAACAATACAATAAAACCCAAGTCTAAACCCTAATCTAGACTACTATTTATTAAGAGTAGGCATGCGGCCGCGTCCGTCATTGTGTCCCATCCGGACTGTCGGTCGTGGTCCGGCTGCAGAGGATGACATGGCAAGCAGATTGCAAGACGGCGCGTGTGTAGAAGCACCTGGCGCAGCCAAAAAGTCCAAGGCCCATGTTCGTGGCTGATCCTGGCTCATTAACCCAAATCCATTGGTCCTTGTGCACTTCATGCATGTGCATGTATGTGACATGCTTGGCGAATGGAATTGATTCGGTGGTGGACATGCATGCACTGTTAATTCATCTGATTTGAGTGCATAGTTGTCTTCATCTCTAATCTCTCCTTTATTTCTAAGTACAAGCAAGTCAGAACATGAGTGTAGCATCGTATTTGCATCAGTCAAATCATGTGTATAAAGGAGCAATAGTACCTGGCCATGTATTTGTCGCGCACGCGCTCTAGTCATAGGACCAAGTGGAATAACTGATGTAGGAGTTGCGGCGGTGAGGAGTTGTTTCGGGGCGGCGTGGCGGTGCGGGCCGTCCGCAGGCGGCGGGGGCCGGCGGTTCGGCCGGTGGTGGCTGGCGGCTCAGGGGGTGGAGTTTGATGATAACCTGCAGGCCCTTGATTTCGTATCCAGTGGCTAGAAAATCTAATAACCAGAGATGAAAAACTCAGTCGACTGACGTGTAGCCTCACCCCGCACGTACACATGCACGCACGCAAGACACGCACGCATGCAGGCGTGCAACACTGACACATACACATAACAAACACACACACGCATGCAGGCATGCAACACTGATGCATACACATGCACTCACGGACACACGCATGTACGCACACATGCATGCAACACTGAAACGTACCCTTGCACGCACGCAACACTCGCACGCCTGCATGCACACAGCACACGACGCAAGACACACGCTCAACCTATACATGCATGCGCCCTTTGTTAAGGACATGGATTGTTAAGGGTATTAATCAATCTTATCTGTGATAAGCAAAACATTGATGTTTGTAGCGGTCTTTACGAATCACAACGTATCGAACGACTATCAACATAGTAGGCTTATCTACATGAAAAGGATGACGTCACACTCAATGAACAATCATCGGTTTATGAAATGCCCGCTTCTGACCGCCCTAGCCCGCCAAAGGTTCATCTGCTGTGCGCTGCCTGCGTTGGGTCACTGACATGTAGGCCATGTACCCAAAGAGCCCACACGTCAGTGGAATAACGGCGCGCTGTCCTACGTCAGAGTCGAGGGCGCCACTCGCTGCACGCCCAGCTGAACATGCCTCCTTGCCGCATTCAAACGCCTCCATGAAACCCGCCCGTGTGGAAGCCGAGAAACCCACTCTGGACACACGTCTGTTCATGACCGGGCCGGCATTAAACGCAACGCTGGCCGAGCTCCTCCCATCCGCCGTCTATTTAATCTCCTATTTAAACAAGGCCAAACGCGGCCAAGAATCGCACACCTCCGCCGCTCCCCTATCTCCTCCTTCACCATTTTGTCCACTCTTACAATGGTTTACGAACAGTAGTTATTCCGCATCCAAGCCGGCAGGGTGGCCCGCCGAGACCGCCAGATACGAGCTATGCAGCTTGCTGATCCACCTCCCTCCCCTCGCCCGACGGAGCCAGTTGCCACCCCAAGCCGGCGCACGGTTTAGCCACTCGCCGCTCCAGGCCAGCTCGACGAGGAGCGGCGCACGGGCATCGTTGCTGCCGTCCATGCCGCCGCCTCGTACCGCGTCTCCCGTTTCTGTGGCCGAGACTCCCATGCTGGCGGCCGCGCCATGCAAGCAGCGACAAAAGCGGGTGTGCGGAGAGCGACGAGTCGGTGGCGAGCGCCTCCGTGTCCGCCGCCATTATCGAGGAGAAGTAGAACATGGGAGGCCGCCGCCGCTTGGGTCCCATGAAGACCACCATGGAGGCGATGTCGGCATACACAACAGGTGTCTTGCTGAATCCTTTTCTTGCGAGGACCTTCGTCGACCCCGCATATACCTCCAGGGCTCCCGGCAGTCCGGTGATCGTGCTGCCAGATATGAGGAACACAAATCGATTGGCGGGCGACCATTTAGGCCAGGTATTATATACCTGTGCTGTCTAGAACTAGCACCATGTAGTTCATTTGAATGTAATGAAATCCATCATGTTTGTATGAAAATCCGGTATCTTATATGATTTCCGTCGTTGTTTATATGAAATATCGCCGTGTTTGCATGAATTTCGTCCGGTTGGTTGACTTGATGTCATAATGTGTGCGGCTACGGTTGGATGGCGTAATTTGTGGGTCGCCGGTCGGTCCGCGGGCGGCTCGGGCGGCGTGGTGGGACAAAAAGAACACAGCTCGTGCGAGCTCGTCTCCAACATGCGCGCAGGAGGATGCATGAGAACCCGAGCCATTCCTCGTTCATCGGTGGCAAAGGCACCGGTGGACAAAAGGGTCGCCAATATTTTGGCTACCCCGGGCAAGATCCAAACAGCCCCTCCCAACAGATTGAAATCCCTCGTTTGCCGTGGAATTTTGCCATGTGTTGTTTTCATGGACTAGAAAGATGCCCGTGCATTGCACGGAACATCAAGATGCATTTTTTTACAAAACACCTGTTGTGATTGACCCATGCAGGAGTAATCCCATTTTGTAAAAACTAATGATTGCTCGAGAATTTTATCGGATAAATGGTATCTCGAGAATTTATCTGACTCGAGTTTTGTATACAAGGCCACAAACCCATATTACAGGTACCAAGGCAAAAATTAAAGTCTTCTAACTCAATGTTGCAAGCCACCTTGTTTCCTTGTTTGCCGTGTAAATTAATGTGTATTCTTCTCTTTCATGCACATCAAGCCAATGCTCACACTCCCACATGCATGCAAGGGATAATTAATGTCCTCCTTTGCTAGTAGTACTACGAGGCAAACACCATTAATATTGCATTGATTAGTGTTAGTGGCCTTGTATATTTGCAAATTTTAATTTTGATAGTGACCTTGTATATAAAAATGGAGGGAGAAAGATGAGAGATAAGGTGAGGAGGAGTGGGGCATGGTGGTGACTGGTGGTCGGACTGGGCGGAGGCATGGGGATGGACGACACATTATGTTTAGGTTTGTATCTCTATAGTCCCTCTCACACACACCCATGTATGTGGGGGCGTGCATGAAGAGAAGAGGTGCACACACGGCGCACGTACTCCCGTATCTTTCCCAACCACACCCACGCGGGTACACGGTGGAGCTCATTTATGTACGAGAAGGCAGCCCATGTGGTAACTTGACACGTGTACTGGTTGTCCACTAGATGGAGGGAGGATCGTCTACCACGGGTGAACAAACAAATTGTGACTTGACGCGTAATGTTAAAAAAGAGGCAAACCATGTGGGGCCTACCTTAGAGGCAAGGCTCTATACACTGGGGTACTTTTGATGTGTCCCGTCAACTTGCAGAACGAGGAGAAGCTTGCTTAGTATGCCGTCTCCCCCGCCCACGGGCACGGTGGCTCGCAGGATGAGGTGAAGCTTGCTTACTACGCCTTACGCCCGCTCCCTCGCCCACGCGCGCGGTGGCTCGCAGGACGAGGAGAAAATTTTACTACTCCCTCCGTCTAGGTGTGTAAATCACCTTAAAAAAACCAAATAATCCCAAAACACTTAGGCACCGTACGTTAACTTCCTCCTCGTTTCTTGTTCTGTGGCATATCAACCAATAAGATATGTGGGTTGTGCATGCTTTCAATGACTTGAGACTACCAAACATAGCATGCAGTGGTTAGTTCATTGCATGCAATGCTATTAATTAGCAAAAAGACTTTAAGTTTTCTCGTTTTCTTCTCCGCCTTGGTCGCGATGCACAACGTAAGATGACTTACACACCTAGACGGAGGAAGTAGTACTCCCTCCGTTTACTCCTCGTCCCAACCTTGGTTAGAGAGATTATCATATTGTTTGGAATATATATGTCCTTTAGTACTCCCTCCGTTTACTTAGAGGGTTCTTGGATACGTTTTAGTCTCATGACTAAAAGTAGTGGGACTAAAACTTGCTTGGATCCAAATACTAAAGAGACTAAAATCAAGTTAATGAGCATTTATTATCCTCCAAACCCTCCAATCCAGAACTCGCCTGTGTTAAAGGAGAGGAGTTAAATGAGAAGAGAGAGGACTAATCCACATTTTAGTAGGGGTACCCCTGACTAAAAAAATTAGTCTCAAGACTAGTTTTAGCCCCTCTTTAGTCAGGGGTGCTTGGAACTTTAGCCTCTTAAAGAGACTATTTTCAATCAGACTAAAATAAGTCCCTTGGATCCAAGCACCCTCTTATACAAGGCCACTATAAAAAATACATTTTGCATCTATACAAGGCCACAAATAGTAATCGAGACAAAAGTTACTACTCCCTCCTTTCTAGTTTATGGCTCAATTTCCAAATCTCTCCAACCAAGGTAGACGGTGAGTGGTCGAATTAATTTCGTACTCCTAGTTTGCACAAGTAATTAGTACGCTCGTTTTTCTTAAGAAGTTATGTTTACTGCGACATTAATTAGAATGAATGCATGAATGACCACTAAATTTCCATGAACTTCTACATGCATTGGTGAGTTTTCTCTTGACACTGCTTGCATCGGGTGATCTAACGCACCTCGAAATCCAACATGTGATGGTACTACTACTAGTAGTAGAATTGAGACTTATAAAACGGAAAAACGAATGTTTTGTAGATGAGCCCTATAAACCCTAGTGGGTACGTACTCCGTAAAATCAGATTTTCCCAAAACTAAGTCGCTCAACCTTTATTTGCTTGTTTCCCTTCCTGCCTCCTTGACTCGAACAGACTATACCAAACTCCCCTACCTGCCGTGCGGGAAAAGACCCGCCCTCGCCTTTTTTAGTCCGGGTTTGTATCGATGGATCGCGCGAAGCAGGAAAAACCCAAGCTGTGTCTTGTACTCCTTTGTCGATGCTCCCTTTCATGAATTATGTACTTCCTGTCGCCGACATGTGGGACATATAGCAACCGGGTCGACGTGTCAAGCACCAAACAACAGTACAGAACAGGAGGGGGGATGCACCCCAGTCGTACTGCCCCAGTAGTAGTAGTAATGAGCAATGAGACGTCAAATCACAATGCCGCACCTTACCAGACGGACGAAGCAACCATTATTTCACACTTCGGTCCGCCATCATCTCAAACCACGTAGTATTGCTTCTGCCTCAAGAGGGACACGCGCATCGCCTCGGTACATCATGACACGTGGGACCGCATGAAAGGCCATGCTCCCCCGTCGATCGCTCGGTAAAATCACCTAATTTTTACTACTATACTTCCTCCATATCGGTTTACATGGCATGCACGTCGTTCTAGGTTCAGAATTTAACTGGCTATATATATGTGATGAACATTATATGTTTAGAAACTACATCCGCTTAATAATCCAATGATATACTTTTTGTGACATAGTAACTCAGATTTAGTTAGTCAAATGGATGACCTAGAACTAAGTGCACGCCCTATAAACCGAGGCGTCTAAAAAATGAGACGGAGAGGGTAGTTCAGTACATATCTTTTTAGATCAATATAGTCGGGATTCACCAAGGAGCAAAAGCAAGTGGTAGCCTGCACCTGTCGTGTTGGCGTAGTGACTCAAGCAGGGTCAGTCCGCACACGAAATGGTGACACACTTAACAAGACCCCTTTGGCCGACATGTGGCTCATCCACCATCTTGTTCCACGTGCGATGCACCAAATTACAGTTTGAAGCAGCGGTTGGAATTGGAGGCACCCCGGTCATAGCGCCGTAGTAGTAGAAAATGAGTAATGAGGGGTCAAATCACAAAGCCCCACCTTTCCCGCATTAAGCTGGACGGACGAAGCAACCATCATTTCACTCTAGGGAGCAATAGCATAAAGAAAAGAGAAAACCAATGATGCGTGCGGCAGCTAGCTAGGGCACCCTAGGGTAGGGGCTCCACTACAGATCATTTTTTTAAAGCGCCTCCACTACAAATCGGCTTCTCCCTCATCCTCTTGAAGAAAACCGATGATGCGTGCGGCGGTAGGGTTTGTAGGAGTACTACTAGGGCGTGCGGGGCCTCATCATAGTATATGGGAGAGGAATTGAGTTCGAGTCGATGGCTTAAATATGTGTGGGCCGCTTGGTTTTAGGGGAACGAGGCAGCATTTTGGGTTCGGGGACCAGTGGAGATATAATACGTAAAAAAATTGTGGACGTAGGTTCGACCGAAAGGCAATGATGCATGGGCCCTGCATTTTATATATCCGGGGCCGCGTGAAATTTGCTACTCTACTCAAAACTAGTAAGGTACACATGCATTGAACGCATGAGATTTCGAAACCAAGTTATGAATAAATACACACTATAGCATGTAAAGCTTTGAGTCATATATGCATGATGTAGATGTTCGTTTAGTTCTTATAGTTCATCTCATTCAAAATTAATTAGTTTTATAAAAATGTTAAGATTCATGGGGTTGTGCATTGTAAAGCATAAAGTAAAAAACAAATAATGGCAATTCATTTAGAAAAAAATCAATTATGATACGGAAGATTCTAGAACAAAGGAGAAGTGCTTGTGTTTTGAGGTTTGTGCATTATGCTTAAGTTCAACCATGGAGTCTTCTAAATTGTACATGTGGCAGATCTGGTGGAATGTTGATGATATCCAATGGCCAGTAGTGCTCGGATTTGCCATCTCTGCACTATGGATTAGCTTCATCCAGCGACCATCTTTCAAGTTATTTGCACACTATATAGTAATTGTGCCATAGTTGCATGTCTTGGAAAAGGCTACTAGTGGGTTGTACTAGCTAATTAGGAATAGAAGATGTATACATGGAAGTTGTAGGGAAAGAGATGACATGGAGTATCTCAATTCCTATGAGTAGGGATTGGAAAAGAGATGTCATTTGGTTGACATGATAGGAACTTTTCTATTGAATCTAGAGATGACATGTATCTCAATTTGGTTCATATCATAGGAACTTTTCTATTGAATATACGCTAATGTTTATTTTCCTTTGAAATTATGGGAGTATAGGAATCCATTCATATGAACCAAGTGGCTCTAAAGCTATGGAAATGATATCATGTATATTTCCTTTGAAATATGGAGTATATGAATCTATTCCTATGAACCAATTGGCTCGAAAGGAAAAAATACTATAAAAATCATATCATATAGAGTTCCTATGATATTCCTCCACACCAAAGGATGGTTGAAATTGCTGCAGGTGATACGATGGTCTTTCTTTGCAGACTCCTCCCCCATCTTCATAGTTACCTCTTGAAGATGAATGAAATGATATATACAGGGTATTCTACATGTGCAATTTGGTACACGAAAACTCGGTAAAAGTTTGCGAGGTTCGAATTTTCAATAAAGCTATATGCACTGCATTTTGGAATGGAGGGAGCATACGGCAGTTGCTAACACTCACGTGGAAGATTTGTGTGTAGGAGGAGTGGCTGTTCTGTTAAATGACATGGAAAAGCTAACACTGTCGGATGCCGATCTAACGGTTCTTACGGCGTTCGTCAGGAAAAGGCTTGTGGCGAACATTTGTCTGTAGCGACCAGACCTCAAACGGTCCAATCTCTGTGCTCCAGTGTCATCCCTGGATCAGTAATGCTGACACCACACAATACTTGAAGGATTTATACCAGAGAACTTATTACAATAAATATGGCTTAAGGCCATCTAATAACGATAACCGCAGAAGGCTTGGAAGATAAGTGAGTCCATCAACTCCAATGGCATCACTGAGTATAGAACCACGACCTAAGGCACCTTAATCATCGTCTGAAAAGTCTGCAACATTAACGTTGCAGCCCGAAACGGGTCAGCACATGGAATATGCTGGCAAAGTAACACATAGAGAGTAATACAAGAATATGGCTATTCTATATGCATATATGGCTGGTGGAAAGCTCTATGGTTATAGTTTTGCGTAAAGCCAATTTTTCCCTACTACAAAGGAATACATTTTATTTAACTATCATGGTAGTTGTTAAACATTGAGAATGGTTGACAGCATTCTCAATCCCAATTAAGCATCATCATTAAAAACCCAACAATTAACTTTAGAGTAACATGATGAGATTCACATGAAAATCCAGGTACTAGATACTCAAGATGTCCATAACCGGGGACACGGCTATCCATGATTAGTTTATACACTCTGCAGAGGTTTGCGCACTTTTCCCCACAAGACTCGATCTCCTCCGTTGGTTTTCTCGCACTGCATGGTGTTTGAGAAACGGATGACCGAGACATAGTCTTTCAGAAGCGCTAGCACCTTACGAACGGGTAGACCGTACCAACCTACATCCCCTACATCTACTAGTCTACCACTGTAAGAGTTCGCATGACTGCTAGAGCCCATAGTAGCTTGTGGCTGCACACGAAAGTTTTTAGTATGAATAATCTCATGATCCCTTTGAGCCTGGGTGGCGGTCCAAAAGAAAAGAGGCAATCGCTGGAATACCCAGGTGCCTCAATCCACCCAGATGTGTGTTTAGGTCGCCACCTTAAATAAACCATTAATTAACAAAGCTCACATCTGTCATGGATACACTCACCCAATCCACATCTACTAGCATAGCATAGAAATAATAAGAAACGTAGATTGACTTCCAAAGGTTTGATAATAAACAAGTAATAGGTTCTACCTCAACTACTCCCCAAACCCACAATTTAATTAGATCCTAATCATGCAATGTGTGAGGATTGGTCTAATGCAATAAAACTGGGTAGTAGGAGGTATGATCAAAGTGTTACTTGCCTTGCTGATGATTCGGGAAACCTAGCGATTCGAAGTAGCAAGCGGCGCACTCCGGGTACTCTATCGCAAACAAACAAGCACACAATAAGTACTCAACTAATGTACAGGTAAAACTCGAACAAAAGGTCTAACCAAAAAGTTCAACTTAAGAACTCCGGTTGGCAAAAAGAATCAAAACGAACGAAGCAACGAAAGACAAACGGCAAAAGAAACAAGCTTCGTTTACTATTCTGGATCTAAGGCAATTTTTTACAGTGGCAAAAACTTGTTTGTGTTGGTTAAACGGAAAGAGGGTTTCGAGATGAAACTCCAGGCGCTTGAATCGCCTGATTCCGATAAACGAGCGAAAAGATAAACTAGAACGAACATCGGATCAGAGATCGCGATCAAAAAAACCGCTGATTTAATCCGAGAAAAAGAAAAACGACGAACAGTTAACGAACGAACATTCGTTAACAGAAACTAAACGAAAAAAGCGTTCGTTAAAACGAACGGACGATCGGGCGCTCGCTAAATAATTAAACCCGAAAAAACCAATCTATTTATTTTATAAAAAACGAAAACTAGGGTTTTCAAAAAAACCGAATCGTTTTTTTCTCAAAAACCGGCCGGCGACTACCTCGGCGGCGGCGGCACTCCGGCGGGGCTCCGGAAAGGCGGCGGGGTGAGAAGAGGTGGTGGGGCGGCGGCTCTGGGCGGCGCGGGCCGGAGGCAAGCGGCAGCGGCGGCGCAGGCGGCGGCGGACTGCGGTGCGGGGCGGCAGGGTGAGGAGAGGGCGGCGGCGGCACGACT
>NC_057812.1:499976619-499989450 GCF_018294505.1 Triticum aestivum | reverse complement strand
GGTGAGGAGAGGGCGGCGGCGGCGCGGTTATTTAAGAGAGGGAGGGGGTTGACTCGGGGAGGGGGCGACGGGCGGCGGCGGCTCCGGCTCGGACTCCTCCTTGAGTCCGGTCGGAAGGCGACGGCGGCTGGGCCGGCCTGGCTCGGCTGGGCCCTTGGCCCAGTCGGGCGCGGTTTTTTTAACAATTTCGCTGCACCTAAAAAAATCTAGAAAAATAAAAAAAATCTAAAAATGCCAAAACAAATTTTCCCTGTGTAAATAAAATATTTAGAACAGGATGAACATTTTTTTGGCTCTAAATGCAATTTTTGAAAACGTGCAATTTTTCCTAAATTCAAATAAAATAGCAAATAAAACCAAAATAAAATCTTATTTGATTTTTTTATTAAATCCTCAATATTTCTTTATTTTGGGAAAGTCATTTTATTCCCTCTCTCATATTTTGATAATAGAAATAATTGAAGATAAAATAAATAAAATCAAATGATCCCTATTTCAAAATTTCAGAAAACTCAAATACGAAAGTAACAAAATCCTCAACTCTCTCCGAGGGTCCTTGAGTTGCATAGAATTTCTAGGATCAACCAGAAAAAGCAATAAAATATGATATGCAAAGATGATCTAATGTATAACATTCCAAATTGAAAATTTGGGATGTTACAAACCTACCCCCCTTAAGATGAATCTCACCCTCGAGATTCGGGTTGGCTAGAAAATAGGTGAGGGTGGTCCTTCATCAATTCTTCCTCTCGCTCCCAGGTGGCTTCATCCTCCGTGTGGTGGCTCCACTGAACTTTGCAAAACTTGATAACCTTGCTGCGAGTGACTCGACTGGTATACTCTAGAATCTTGATTGGTTTCTCCTCATAGGTCAAATCACTGTCCAACTGAATTGCTTCCAGTGGCGCTGTATCTCTCAGCGGTATATCAGTCATCTCTGCGTGGCACGTCTTCAACTGGGAAACGTGGAACATGTCATGAACTCCTGATAATCCTTCGGGCAATTCCAACTTGTAGGCTACTTCTCCCATATGTTCCAAAACTTTGTATGGGCCTGCAAAACGCGGCGCTAACTTTCCCTTAACTCCAAAGCGCTTAACTCCTCAAAGTGGTGATACTCGAAGATAAACTCGGTCTCCGACTTCGTAAACTGTATCCTTGCATTTAGAATCTGCGTAGCTCTTCTGCCTGGACTGGGCTACCTTGAGCCTGTCGCGAATCAATTTCACTTTCTGTTCAGACTCCTTAATCAGATCCGGTCCAAACAACTGACGGTCTCCAACTCATCCCAAGAAAATGGGGTCCTGCACCTCCTTCCGTACAAGGCTTCAAAAGGGGGCCATCTTCAAACTGGATTGATAACTGTTGTTGTAAGAGAACTCTGCATATGGCAAATTCTCGTCCCAACTAGATCCATAATCTAGCGCACAAGCTCTCAGCATATCCTCCAAAATCTGATTGACTCTCTCGGTCTGTCCATTTGTCTGCGGATGGAAAGCTGTACTAAACTCTAGTCTGGTACCCAAAGTTTCATGCAACTGATTCCAGAACTTTGAGGTAAATTGGGTTCCTCTATCTGATACAATGCTCTTTGGAACTCCATGCAGACATACGATTCTGGTCATGTATATCTTTGCCAACTTTGCACTGGTATAGGTAGTCTTCACTGGAATGAAATGGGCTACCTTCGTCAAACGGTCAACTACAACCCATATTGAGTCATAGCCTGAACGAGTTCTGGGTAAACCCGTAATAAAATCCATGCCTAACTTATCCCACTTCCATTCGGGTATCGGCAATGGATGTAGCAATCCTGCTGGCTTCTGATGCTCTACCTTTACTATCTGACATACATCACAAATTGCTACATACTCCGCAATATCCTTCTTCATTCTGGTCCACCAGAAAGTATCCTTTAAATCCAAATACATCTTGGTATTTCCTGGGTGAATCGAATATGGTGAATCATGTGCCTCTTGCAGAATTAACTTCCTGATCTCTGAATCATTTGGTACATAAACACGGTCTTCAAACCATAAGGTATCGTGCTCATCTTCATGAAATCCCTTAGCTTTTCCTTTTCTCATTTTCTCCTTTATAGAGGCAACCTCCTTGTCAGTCCTTTGAGCTTCTCTGATCTTATCCATCAAAGTAGTCTGAATCTCCAATGCTACTACATGGCCTCTCGGAACTATCTCCAAATATAGCTCACAAAGATTTTCAGCTAACTCCCTTGGTAAATCTCCCGTCATTAAGGTGTTGACATGGCTTTTACGGCTCAACGTGTCAGCTACTACATTAGCCTTTCCGGGGTGATAATGTAATCTCATATCATAATCCTTGATGAGCTCCAACCATCTTCTTTGCCTGAGATTCAACTCTTTCTGCGTGAAAATATACTTCAAACTCTTGTGATCTGTGTACACCTCACAATGATTTCCAATGAGAAAGTGTCTCCAGGTTTTCAATGCATGCACTACGGCTGCTAACTCCAAATCATGTGTAACGTAATTCAACTCATGAGGCTTAAGCTGTTGTGAGGCATAGGAAACAACTCTTCCTTCCTGCATAAGCACTGCTCCAAGTCCTCGATGTGAAGCGTCGCAATACACCTCATAATCGTTGGTCTGATCTAGCAAAATCAACACAGGTGATGTAACCAAATCTTTCTTCAATTCCTGGAAACTAGCCTCACATTCCTCAATCCATATGAACTTGGTATCCTTTTTCAACAACTCCGTCATAGGCTTCACAATCTTTGAGAAATTCTCAATGAATCTCCGGTAGTATCCTGCGAGTCCAAGAAAACTCCGAATCTCTCCAACTGTTGTTGGCGCTTCCCAATTGGTCACGGTATCAACCTTAGTGGGATCTATTGCTATACCTTCTCCGGATATAACGTGTCCGAGAAATCCAACTTCCTTCAACCAAAACTCACATTTGCTAAACTTGGCATATAATTGGTGTTCTCTGAGTTTACCAAGAACCAAACGCAAATGCTCCTTATGCTCCTCTTCATTCTTTGAGTAAACCAGGATATCATCAATAAACACTACCACGAATTTATCCAGAAACTCCATAAACACCTTGTTCATCATGTTCATGAAATATGCTGGTGCGTTAGTTAGACCAAATGACATAACGGTATACTCGTACAGCCCATACCTGGTGGTAAAAGCCGTCTTAGGTATATCTTGTTCTCGAATCTTCAACTGGTGGTATCTTGATCACAGATCGATCTTGAAAAATACCTTAGCTCCTTGCAATCGATCAAACAGATCATTGATCATTGGTAGTGGGTACTTGTTCTTGATGGTTACTTCATTCAATCCTCGATAATCAACAACCATCCTTAACGATCCGTCCTTCTTTTCTACTAGAAGTACTGGCGATCCCCAAGGTGAAGAACTTGGGAGAATATAACCCTTATCCAGTAACTCCTTAATCTGCTTCTTAATCTCCACCAAATCCTTTGCGGGCATCCTATATGGTCTCATTGATATTGGCCCTGTGCCTGGCAAAAGTTCAATCAAAAACTCAATATCTCTATCCGGTGGCATGCCTGGCAATTCCTCTGGAAATACATCAGGGAAATCCTTCACTATTGGTACTTCCTCTTGCACCACTCCTGTTAGGCAATTTACTTGAGTCCTTTTTGGCACATGCCGTGATACATGCTTGATCCTTCTTCCTTCTGGGGTGGTAAGCAAAATTGACTTACTGGCACATTCAATATTCCCTTCATACTTTGACAACCAATCCATACCTAATATCACATCCAATCCTTGAGATTCCAACACTATTAGGTCTGAGGGAAATACGTAGTTACCAATCCTTAATGGTAACCGATCACACCATAGACTAGCCATATACTCTGCTCCAGGCGAGGTTACTAATATGGGTGACCTAAGAGCTTGGGTTGGCAGTTTATACTTATCCACAAATCCCCTTGATATGTATGAATGCGATGCACCAGTATAAAAAAGAACGAGTGCAGTAAATGACTTAACCAAAAACTTACTGATTACTGCATCCGGCTGCTCTTCAACCTCCTCCATGTTAACGTGGTTCACCTGTCCCCTGTTGAAAGGGTTTGGCTTCTTCCCAGAGCTTCCATTGCCATTTTCATTCTGTGATTCAGGACATTTGTTGGCATAATGTCCGGTCTTCTGGCACTTACAAGTGACTTGGCTCAGGTCTTTCTTGGCTGGGGTTGATGGGTTGGTGCGGTTCTGGCCGTTTCTTCCTCCATTCCCATTACCAGTCTTGGGGCCATTGTGATTGTGTGAGCTACCTCCTCCATGGGTATGCTGGAGATGTCCTCCCGGTTTAGGGGTAAAACGTGGCTTCTGCTGAGCTCCAGAATTGTACTTTCCTTGTCCATACTTCCTCTTGCGGTTCTCGATCTACTACTGCTTCCCTTCAATCATGAGAGCACGATCTACCAACTCCTGGTAGTTGTTGAAGGTTGCTACCATCAACTGCATGCTCAAGTCATCATTCAGTCCTTCCTGAAACTTCTCCTGCTTAGCTGCATCCGTAGCAACGTCATCTGGGGCATAACGTGCTAGCTTACTAAAGTCCTCCATATACTGTCCAACTGTCCGTCCTCCTTGGCGCAAGTTGCGAAACTCTCGCTTCTTCATGGCCATAGCTCCTGCTGAAACATGGGCAGTATGAAAAGCTTGCTGAAACTGGTCCCACATGACAGTGTCGACAGGGAAAGTGGCTGTGAAATTCTCCCACCATGATGCTGCGGGTCCTTCCAGCTGATGTGCGGCAAACTTCACTTTTTCCGCATCTATGCATCCTATCATGGTCAACTCTCTTGCTGTCTTGCGGAGCCAATCATCTGCTACTATCGGCTCGGTGCTACTGGAAAACACCGGCGGATTCAGCCTAAGAAAACGGGCTAAGTGATCAACAGGTGGTGGTGGTGGTGGGTTGTTGTTGTTGTTCCCCTGATTCTGATTCTGGACTAGGAACTGCATCAATGTGTTCTGCTGCTGGATCAACTAAGTGAGCTCCAGTGGGAAGGTAAATCCGGGGTCACGTCTCGGAGGCATCTGAGGGTTTACAAAAGATGAAATTTAAGAATAGAGGGGGTCTAAAGAGAAAACACTACCCATATGCACATGAGGCAAAAACAAACAATTCACTTCATTCAATCAAATAAGGGCATACAACCGATCTAACTGTCGCATAAGTGCTCGAACTACTATATTTACATGGTTGACAACTACTACTGATGGGGTGGTCTACTAGAAATACTCTTCGGTTGCAGACTCCATGATATCTGCTCTAGCTTCATCAACATAGTCATCATCGCTATCATCTGGATCCGAGTCGGTGTCGTCGATGATGATGTAGTCTTCCGGGCGAATCTCCTTGGGTTCTTCATCTTCTTCTACTGGTGTAGGGTCTCCCTTGAATATTCCAATCTTCTTGATCAGATCATCAGTATTTTCCACTAATACTTTGATTTCCTCTTCATAATCTTCACGTGTAGCCTTGAGTTCTTCCTCCAGTTCCTTGATTCTTGTCCTCGCCTTCTTCAGATCTATCAGGTCTACGCACATCTGGTTCTCCTGATGTCAAATGTGCTGGTTTAACTCCTGGATAAAAGCTGCAATTGATCTATCCTTCCTGGTGCTGATCATCTCCTAGTTCTCATGTCGGCGCCCACAAATCTGGTAGATAATATCCTTGAGATCATTGCGGTAAACTTCTCCAATACGTCCCATGGTGATGTGAGCTGCCATGCTCTTTCCTAGACTCCAAGTTGGTGCATCAAAAGAAAACTCTATGGGCTCAGTGATTGGCATGAACGTCCTTCCTGGAACTTGAACTTGAATCATCCAGCGCTCTTCTTCAGGTAATGTGGCGTTGTAGGTTCCGGTGAAGCTTGGTACTCCTATGTTCAGGTATCTAGTGACTTCCTTCAAATGACGTCCAAAGGGTGTATCTTCATCCGGTTGTATGAACTTGTTCCTTGCATCCGCCATCCTAAAAGAGTAGAAAATATGAGAGGTCAGAATGAGAAGAGTAAGTAGTGATCTAGGGCTTTAGCTTAGTGGTTGTGTCCTACAGTCAGCGTGTGCTCTGATACCATCTTATAGTGACCAGACTTCAAACGGTCCAATCTCTATGCTCCGGTGTCATCCCTGGATCAGTAATGCTGACACCACACAATACTTGAAGGATTTATAACAGAGTAGCAATCACACACTTATTACATCGAGTGTCTCAAAAGAGAACTTATTACAATAAATATGGCTTAAGGCCATCTAATAACGATAACAACGGAAGGCTTGGAAGATAAGTGAGTCCATCAACTCCAACGGCATCACTGAGTATAGAACCACGACCTAAGGCACCTTAATCATCGTCTAAAAAGTCTGCAACATTAACGTTGCAGCCCGAAACGGGTCAGCACATGGAATATGCTGGCAAAGTAACACATAGAGAGTAATAGAAGAATATAGCTATTTTATATGCATATATGGCTGGTGGAAAGGTCTATGGTTACAGTTTTGTGTAAAGCCAATTTTTCCCTACTGCAAAGGAATACATTTTATTTAACTATCATGGTAGTTGTTAAACATTGAGAATGGTTGACAACATTCTCAATCCCAATTAAGCATCATCATTAAAAACCCAACAATTAACTTTAGAGTAACATGATGAGATTCACATGAAAATCCAGGTACTAGATACTCAAGATGTCCATAACCGGGGACATGGCTAACCATGATTAGTTTATACACTCTGCAGAGGTTTGCGCACTTTTCCCCACAAGACTCGATCTCCTTCGTTGGTTTTCTCGCACTGCATGGTGTTTGAGAAACGGATGACCAAGACATAGTCTTTCAGAAGTGCTAGCACCTTACGAACGGGTAGACCGTACCAACCTACATCCCCTACATCTGCTAGTCTACCACTGTAAGAGTTCGCACGACTTAGTCAACTATGCTAGAGCCCATAGTAGCTTGTGGCTGCACACAGAATTTTCTAGTATGAATAATCTCATGATCCCTTTGAGCCTCAATCCACCCAGATGTGTGTTTAGGTTGCCACCTTAAATAAACCATTAATTAAAAAAGCTCACATCTGTCATGGATACACTCACCCAATCCACGTGTACTAGCATAGCATAGCAATAATAAGCAAACGTAGAGTAACTCCCAAAGGTTTGATAATAAACAGGTAATAGGTTTGTAACGCCCCGAGACCGATGTGCCACGTGTCCTCCAGTTATTCGCTGTTGTTGCCTTGTCATTGCTTGCGTGTCGTGCATTGCATATCATGTCATCATGTGCATTTCATTTGCATACATGTTCGTCTCATGCATCCGAGCATTTTCCCCGTTGTCCGTTTTGCATTCCGGCGTTCTGTTCTCCTCCGGTGGTCATTTCTACCTTCTTTCCATAGGCGGGGATTAAACATTTTCGGATTGGACCAAGACTTGCCAAGCGGCCTTGGTTTACTACCGGTAGACCGCCTGTCAAGTTTCGTACCATTTGGACTTCGTTTGATGCTCCAACGGTTAACCGAGGGACCGAAAAGGCCTCGTGTGTGTTGCAGCCCAACACCCCTCCATTTTGGCCCAAAACCAACCTAAACCTGCTCCATCATCTCGGTCGTTCGATCACGATCGCGTGGCCGAAAAGCGCACCTCATATGGACTCTCCTAGCTCCCTCTACCTATAAATTAGTGATCCCCTCCGAAATCCCGGGTCTTCTCCTTCCTCTAACCCTAATTTTTCCTCGCGCCGCACCGGACATGTCCGGACCCGGCCGGACAAACCCGCCGCCGCCGTCCGCGCCAATGGCCTCTCGCCACGTGTCCCACGCCTCCTCCCACCATCGCCGGCCCGGGCGAGCCCGGATCGGGCCCCCCGAGCCCATCCGCACCGCGCCGCCTCCCGCTCCTTGCCGCGCCTCGCCGGCGCACCCGCCTGCCTCCGCCAGCCACCGTCACAGTCCGGCGACCTCGACGGCCCCGTCGCCTCGCTGCACCCACCGGGCCACCGCGCCTCGCCTCGGTCCCCCCGCCGCCGTGCACCTCATCGCCGGCGCCGCCCCGCGCTCCGGCCGCCGCTCCGGTGCGCCCGGCCCCTCCTCGTCGCCGGCGCACCTTCTCCTCGTCCCCGGCCGCTCTCCAGCGAGATCCGGGCTGCATCGAAATCCGTGCAAAGAACCCTAGATCTGGAGGTGGTAATTTGAGTTGTGGTATGCGAGTTGCTTCGAAGTCAAGTGTTGATTCCATACCTTTCCCAAATGGTGTTCTCATACTCCGATGTGAATACCAATCCTTCATGATAATCGAGATTGTCATGTCAATCCTCTTCTCAACCGGTGTGCTTCTCCTCAAGTGGATCCGTTCACTTCAACATTCGCAAGACCAATTGTCACTTTTTCTCAACGGTCTTCGTTTCATCCATTCCAAATTGTCTTTGTTTTTTCTGCCCTCCCTCCCTTGTTTTTCTTTAAGGACTCAAACTTCTTAATCGAGTATCCATCTTATTGATGTGAAGTCTCTTCATTCTTTTCCTTCAATGTCCTTATCCGGTGATTCTCATGAAGATTCTAACGGAGCTTCAAGTTCGTCACTTTTCACTCGTTTTCTTCTCCGGTGGATTCTATTCTAGCTCTCGGTGTCGACCATATTCTTCTCTGTATTTCAATGCCTTCTCATACCGGTGCACCTCATAATCTTTCACCTCTCGCTATTCTATTGTTCCGGAGTGCTCAAGATATCTCGAAGATTCATGTTTTCCACTCTGCTTTCGTTCAAGATCTTTCGAGGATGTCACTTCATTCAAGCCTTTTAATTCAACCGGGGCAATCTCTCCTTTAATCTTTTCAATGGTGTTTCTTTGAGTGGGCCCTAACCCACAGGTCTTTCCCAGGATCTTACCTGACTTTTCTTATTCTCTCGGAGTTAGTCTCAAATTCATTTCAAAGTTTGATGTAAGAATGATTCTTCATCAGTCAAATGCCTTCTCCGAGATCTTTCACACTATATTCATTGTTGGCTCAAGCTCTCCTCTTTTAATCATCCCGGAGTGTCTCAATAATTCTTGGTGGTGTTTTTCGTTGTCATTTGAAGACCGAAGAAGAGTTTCTCCTCAATCTTGTCCGTTCTCTCAAAGATTCATGATGCTAGCTTTATGCCATCCTCTCATAATTGTTTTCGGTCATGAGAATTCTTTTCACCCATCCGAAGCAAATTCAAGAGTCTTCTCAGTTGGATTATCCGGAGCCCATCATTTCAGAAGACTTGTTCAATCTCAGCTTTCAGCTCTCGTTCCCCAAAGTCTCACCGGTGCATCATTCAATATTCTTTAATCAGCGCATGATCTCTTCGTTTCCGTTGTATCTAAATTCTCTCAAGTATCTTCGTTCATGTTCATTTCTTACGGTGGTTCTTCCAGGTTTCTCTTCCTTATCAATTTATTCGTTGTTTCAACCCGACCGGTGGTTTATAGAAGACCTTTCAAAATTGGCGCTATATCTCTCTTAATCCTTTCTACGAGAATAAGTAGTGTGCCAAATCCATTGTTTGTCATCAATTTAATTGATGAAGGACGAGCATAATATAATTCTTATTCTTGTTTCATCGAGTTTGTTCAATTCCTATTTTCCGGAGTGGCTCATCATACTTATTCTTGGTTTCAAGTGCTCATCTTACTTTCCCGGAGTTCCAAGCTCTAATTATCACGGAGATCCATCTAAATCTTTACAAGAACTCACCTTGTGTTTTTCAACTTCTTTTTCCTTCCGTTTTGATCATCCTTTTGTTTAACGGAATTCTTCATGGAGGCTCTACATGATGGTTCACCAAGGATTTAATTCCTTCTCGAAGTTTTCATCAAGATTCTTTTCTAAGGAGCTTAAGGATTCTTCATCTTGCAATCCGGAGTGCAATTGTTCCCCCTTATCTTTTGATATGGTGTTATGTCTTTCTTGACAATGTCCCTTCATGTTTCATGATTCGCAAGTTGTCAAGTATGAGATAGTTTAAAGCCATCAAGTCCTTCGAGCATGAGCTCTTCTCAATCCATGAACCTCTTCATTGAAGTTATCTTGGATTATATTTCACCTAAAAGCTTTCCCTATGGATTGTTGCAAATTATGGTGCTTATAAATGACCCAACTTCTTCTTTTATCCTCCCGGTGATATAGCTTCTTGTTGATATAGCTTCTTGCATTCTTATTCTCCCGGAGTTAGTCTCAAATTCATTTCAAAGTTTGACGTAAGAATGATTCTTCATCAGTCTTGAAGACCGAAGAAGAGTTTCTCCTCAATCTTGTCCGTTCTCTCAAAGATTCATGATGCTAGCTTTATGCCATCCTCTCATAATTGTTTTCGATCGTGAGAATTCTTTTCACCCATCCGAAGCAAATTCAAGAGTCTTCTCAGTTGGATTATCCGAAGCCCATCATTTCAGAAGACTTGTTCATTCTCAGCTTTCAGCTCTCGTTCCCCAAAATCTCACCGGTGCATCATTCAATATTCTTTAATCAGCGCGTGATCTCTTCGTTTCAGTTGTATCTAAATTCTCTCAAGTATCTTCGTTCATGTTCATTTCTTACGGTGGTTCTTCCAGGTTTCTCTTCCTTATCAATTTATTTGTTGTTTCAACCCGACCGGTGGTTTATGGAAGACCTTTCAAAATTGGCGCTATATCTCTCTTAATCCTTTCTACGAGAATAAGTAGTGTGCCAAATCCATTGTTTGTCATCAATTTAATTGATGAAGGACGAGCATAATATAATTCTTATTCTTGTTTCATTGAGTTTGTTCAATTCCTGTTTTCCGGAGTGGCTCATCATACTTATTCTTGGTTTCAAGTGCTCATCTTACTTTCCTGGAGTTCCAAGCTCTAATTATCACGGAGATCCATCTAAATCTTTACAAGGACTCACCTTGTGTTTTTCAACTTCTTTTTCCTTCCGTTTTGATCATCCTTTTGTTTAACGGAATTCTTCATGGAGGCTCTACATGATGGTTCACCAAGGATTTAATTCCTTCTCGAAGTTTTCATCAAGATTCTTTTCTAAGGAGCTTAAGCATTCTTCATCTTGCAATCCGGAGTGCAATTGTTCCCCTTATCTTTTGAGATGGTGTTATGTCTTTCTTGACAATGTCCCTTCATGTTTCATGATTCGCAAGTTGTCAAGTATGAGATAGTTTAAACCCATCAAGTCCTTCGAGCATGATCTCTTCTCAATCCATCAACCTCTTCATTGAAGTTATCTTGGATTATATTTCACCTAAAAGCTTTCCCTAAGGATTGTTGCAAATTATGGTGCTTATAAATGACCCAACTTCTTCTTTTATCCTCCCGGTGATATAGCTTCTCGCATTCTTGTTGATATCAATCCAATCCATTGTTTTCCGTTAGTGGCAGAATTTCACCTCATAATTTTGAGATGTCTTCTATAAGTCCATATCAAGCTTATTCTTTTCGTTGTTGGGTTTTCCAACAACTCCGTTCTAGCCTTTTGTTGTAAGTGTGCTCCCTCAAGACCTTGTTTCCCTTCGTTCACTCCATTACATTCTTACTTTTGTTCCGGAGGCATTGTGATGTTCATCTTTTCAACCCATCATCTCGTTTTGTCAAAGTTCATGTTCTTTCTTTTACTTATCCATCCAACCGGAGTGTCGTGTTTTCATTCGAGCTCTCTCATCTTATCAAATTTTGACTCCCTTCTCAACTGGAGTGCTGTCTGAGATCTTTCTTACCCCTTGTTCCTTTCTTTCAATAGTTCCAGAGGCAGTGTGTTGTGATTTCATCAAGTATCTTCTCATCTTATCAAGTTCCTATTTAATTCCTTTTCTTTTCAATCAGAATGCTGCCCAAAGTTCTTCTTCTTTGCTAACGGAGTGTTTTCAACTTCGTTCATCTCGGTTGTATTCTTTTCTCGAAATGGCTTAACCTTTTCAAGCTTCGTGGTTTCACTCGTTTGTCAAAGGAGCAACTTAGCTTTACCTCTCCTCGTTCTCTTCCATTTTTTTCCTCCGGTGCCATTCTAGATCTTGGGACGAGACCCTCTCGTAGTGGTGGAGTGTTGTAACGCCCCGAGACCGATGTGCCATGTGTCCTCCAGTTATTCATTGTTGTTGCCTTGTCGTTGCTTGCGTGTCGTGCATTGCATATCATGTCATCATGTGCATTTCATTTGCATACATGTTCATCTCATGCATCCGAGCATTTTCCCCGTTGTCCGTTTTGCATTCCGGCGTTCCGTTCTCCTCCGGTGGTCATTTCTACCTTCTTTTCATATGTGGGGATTAAACATTTCCGGATTGGACCGAGACTTGCCAAGCGGCCTTGGTTTACTACCGGTAGACCGCCTGTCAAGTTTCGTACCATTTGGACTTCGTTTGATGCTCCAACGGTTAACCGAGGGACCGAAAAGGCCTCGCGTGTGTTGCAGCCCAACACCCCTCCATTTTGGCCCAAAACCCACCTAAACCTGCTCCATCATCTCGGTCGTTCGATCACGATCACGTGGCCGAAAACCGCACCTCATTTGGACTCTCCTAGCTCCCTCTATCTATAAATTAGTGATCCCCTCCGAAATCCCGGGTCTTCTCCTTCCTCTAACCCTAATTTTTCCTCGCGCCGCACCGGTCATGTCCGGACCCGGCCGGACAAACCCGCCGCCGCCGTCCGTGCCAATGGCCTCTCGCCACATGTCCCGCGCCTCCTCCCACCACCGCCGGCCCGGGCGAGCCCGGATCGGGCCCCCCGAGCCCATCCGCACCGCGCCGCCTCCCACTCCTTGCCGCGCCGCCCCGACGCGCCCGCGCCTCGCCGG
>NC_057812.1:499972737-499976314 GCF_018294505.1 Triticum aestivum | reverse complement strand
GGTGTGCCCGGCCCCACCTCGTCGCCTACGCACTTTCTCCTCGTCTCCGACCGCTCTCCGGCGAGTCTCTCCGGCGAGATCCGGGCTGCATCGAAATCCGTGCCAAGAACCCTAGATCTGGAGGTGGTAATTTGAGTTGTGGTATGCGAGTTGCGTCGAAGTCAAGTGTTGATTCCATACCTTTCCCAAATGGTGTTCTCATACTCCGATGTGAATACCAATCCTTCATGATAATCGAGATTGTCATGTCAATCCTCTTCTCAACCGGTGTGCTTCTCCTCAAGTGGATCCATTCACTTCAACATTCGCAAGACCAATTATCACTTTTTCTCAACGGTGTTCGTTTCATCCATTCCAAATTGTCTTTGTTTTTCCCGCCCTCCCTCCCTTGTTTTTCTTTAAGGACTCATACTTCTTAATCGAGTATCCATCTTATTGATGTGAAGTCTCTTCATTCTTTTCCTTCAATGTCCTTATCCGGTGATTCTCATGAAGATTCTAACGGAGCTTCAAGTTCGTCACTTTTCACTCGTTTTCTTCTCCGGTGGATTCTATTCAAGCTCTCGGTGTCGACCATATTCTTCTCTGTATTTCAATGCCTTCTCATACCGGTGCACCTCATAATCTTTCACTGCTCGCTATTCTATTGTTCCGGAGTGCTCGAGATATCTCGAAGATTCATGTTTTCCACTCTGCTTTCGTTCAAGATCTTTCGAGGATGTCACTTCATTCAAGCCTTTTAATTCAACCGGGGCAATCTCTCCTTTAATCTTTTCAACGATGTTTCTTTGAGTGTGCCCTAACCCACAGGTATTTCCCAGGATCTTACCTGATTTTTCTTATTCTCCCGGAGTTAGTCTCAAATTCATTTCAAAGTTTGACGTAAGAATGATTCTTCATCAGTCAAATGCATTCTCCGAGATCTTTCACACTATTTTCATCGTTGGCTCAACCTCTCCTCATTTAATCATCCCGGAGTGTCTCAATAATTCTTGGTGGTGTTTTTCGTCGTCATTTGAAGAGCGAAGAAGAGTTTCTCCTCAATCTTGTCCGTTCTCTCAAAGATTCATGATGCTAGCTTTATGCCATCCTCTCATAATTGTTTTCGATCGTGAGAATTCTTTTCACCCATCCGAAGCAAATTCAAGAGTCTTCTCAGTTGGATTATCCGGAGCCCATCATTTCAGAAGACTTGTTCATTCTCAGCTTTCAGCTCTCGTTCCCCAAAATCTCACCGGTGCATCATTCAATATTCTTTAATCAGCGCGTGATCTCTTCGTTTCAGTTGTATCTAAATTCTCTCAAGTATCTTCGTTCATGTTCATTTCTTACGGTGGTTCTTCCAGGTTTCTCTTCCTTATCAATTTATTCGTTGTTTCAACCCGACCGGTGGTTTAAGGAAGACCTTTCAAAATTGGCGCTATATCTCTCTTAATCCTTTCTACGAGAATAAGGAGTGTGCCAAATCCATTGTTTGTCATCAATTTGATTGATGAAGGACGAGCATAATATAATTCTTATTCTTGTTTCATCGAGTTTGTTCAATTCCTGTTTTCCGGAGTGGCTCATCATACTTATTCTTGGTTTCAAGTGCTCATCTTACTTTCTCAGAGTTCCAAGCTCTAATTATCACGGAGATCCATCTAAATCTTTACAAGGACTCACCTTGTGTTTTTCAACTTTTTTTTCCTTCCGTTTTGATCATCCTTTTGTTTAACGGAATTCTTCATGGAGGCTCTACATGATGGTTCACCAAGGATTTAATTCCTTCTTGAAGTTTTCATCAAGATTCTTTTCTAAGGAGCTTAAGCATTCTTCATCTTGCAATCCGGAGTGCAATTGTTCCCCCTTATCTTTTGAGATGGTGTTATGTCTTTCTTGACAATGTCCCTTCATGTTTCATGATTCGCAAGTTGTCAAGTATGAGATAGTTCAAACACATCAAGTCCTTCGAGCATGAGCTCTTCTCAATCCATCAACCTCTTCATTGAAGTTATCTTGGATTATATTTCACCTAAAAGCTTTCCCTAAGGATTGTTGCAAATTATGGTGCTTATAAATGACCCAACTTCTTCTTTTATCCTCCCGGTGATATAGCTTCTCGTATTCTTGTTGATATCAATCCAATCCATTGTTTTCCGTTAGTGGCAGAATTTCACCTCATAATTTTGAGATGTCTTCTATAAGTCCATATCAAGCTTATTATTTTCGTTGTTGGGTTTTCCAACAACTCCGTTCTAGACTTTTGTTGTAAGTGTGCTCCCTCAAGACCTTGTTTCCCTTCGTTCACTCCATTCCATTCTTACTTTTGTTCCGGAGGCATTGTGATGTTCATCTTTTCAACCCATCATCTCGTTTTGTCAAAGTACATGTTCTTTTTTTACTTATCCATCCAACCGGAGTGTCGTGTTTTCATTCGAGCTCTCTCATCTTATCAAATTTTGACTCCCTTCTCAACCGGAGTGCTGTCTGAGATCTTTCTTACCCCTTGTTCCTTTCTTTCAATAGTTCCAGAGGCAGTGTGTTGTGATTTCATCAAGTATCTTCTCATCTTATCAAGTTCCTATTTAATTGCTTTTCTTTTCAATCAGAATGCTGCCCAAAGTTGTTCTTCTTTGCTAACGGAGTGTTTTCAACTTTGTTCATCTCTGTTGTATTCTTTTCTCGAAATGGCTTAACCTTTTCAAGGTTCGTGGTTTCACTCGTTTGTCAAAGGAGCAACTTAGCTTTACCTCTCCTCGTTCTCTTCCGTTTTTTTCCTCCTGTGCCATTCTAGATCTCGAGACGAGACCCTCTCGTAGTGGTGGAGTGTTGTAACGCCCCGAGACCGATGTGCCACGTGTCCTCCAGTTATTCGCTGTTGTTGCCTTGTCGTTGCTTGCGTGTCGTGCATTGCATATCATGTCATCATGTGCATTTCATTTGCATACATGTTCATCTCATGCATCCGAGCATTTTCCCCGTTGTCCGTTTTGCATTCCGGCGTTCCGTTCTCCTCCGGTGGTCATTTCTACCTTCTTTTTATATGTGGGGATTAAACATTTCCGGATTGGACCGAGACTTGCCAAGCGGCCTTGGTTTACTACCGGTAGACTGCCTATCAAGTTTCGTACCATTTGGACTTCGTTTGATGCTCCAACGGTTAACCGAGGGACCGAAAAGGCCTCGTGTGTGTTGCAGCCCAACACCCATCCATTTTGGCCCAAAACCCACCTAAACCTGCTCCATCATCTCGGTCGTTCGTTCACGATCGCGTGGCCGAAAACCGCACCTCATTTGGACTCTCCTAGCTCCCTCTATCTATAAATTAGTGATCCCCTCCGAAATCCCGGGTCTTCTCCTTCCTCTAACCCTAATTTTTCCTCGCGCCGCACCGGACATGTCCGGACCCGGCCGGACAAACCCGCCGCCGCCGTCCGCGCCAATGGCCTCTCGCCACATGTCCCACGCCTTCTCCCACCACCGCCGGCCCGGGCGAGCCCGGATCGGGCCCCCCAAGCCCATCCGCACTGCGCCGCCTCCCGCTCCTTGCCGCGCCGCCCCGATGCGCCCGCGCCTCGCCGGCGCAGCCGCTTGC
>NC_057812.1:499968726-499972232 GCF_018294505.1 Triticum aestivum | reverse complement strand
TCTCCTTGTCTCCGACCGCTCTCCGGTGAGTCTCTCCGGTGAGATCCTGGCTGCATCGAAATCCGTGCCAAGAACCCTAGATCTGGAGGTGGTAATTTGAGTTGTGGTATGAGAGTTGCTTCGAAGTCAAGTGTTGATTCCATACCTTTCCCAAATGGTGTTCTCATACTCCGATGTGAATACCAATCCTTCATGATAATCGAGATTGTCATGTCAATCCTCTTCTCAACCGGTGTGCTTCTCCTCAAGTGGATCCGTTCACTTCAACATTCGCAAGACCAATTATCACTTTTTCTCAATGGTGTTCGTTTCATCCATTCCAAATTGTCTTTGTTTTTCCCGGCCTCCCTCCCTTGTTTTTCTTTAAGAACTCAGACTTCTTAATCGAGTATCCGTATTATTGATGTGAAGTCTCTTCATTCTTTTCCTTCAATGTCTTTATCTGGTGATTCTCATGAAGATTCTAACGGAGCTTCAAGTTTGTCACTTTTCACTCGTTTTCTTCTCCGGTGGATTCTATTCAAGCTCTCGGTGTCGACCATATTCTTCTCTGTATTTCAATGCCTTCTCATACCGGTGCACCTCATAATCTTTCACCGCTCGCTATTCTATTGTTCCGGAGTGCTCAAGATATCTCGAAGATTCATGTTTTCCACTCTGCTTTCGTTCAAGATCTTTCGAGGATGTCACTTCATTCAAGCCTTTTAATTCAACTGGGGCAATCTCTCCTTTAATCTTTTCAACGGTGTTTCTTTGAGTGGGCCCTAACCCACAGGTCTTTCCCAGGATCTTACCTGACTTTTCTTATTCTCCCGGAGTTAGTCTCAAATTCATTTCAAAGTTTGACGTAAGAATGATTCTTCATCAGTCAAATGCCTTTTCTGAGATCTTTCACACTATTTTCATCGTTGGCTCAACCTCTCCTCTTTTAATCATCCCGGAGTGTCTCAATAATTCTTGGTGGTGTTTTTCGTCGTCATTTGAAGACCGAAGAAGAGTTTCTCCTCAATCTTGTCCGTTCTCTCAAAGATTCATGATGCTAGCTTTATGCCATCCTCTCATAATTGTTTTCGATCGTGAGAATTCTTTTCACCCATCCGAAGCAAATTCAAGAGTCTTCTCGGTTGGATTATCCGGAGCCCATCATTTCAGAAGACTTGTTCATTCTCAGCTTTCAGCTCTCGTTCCCCAAAATCTCACCGGTGCATCATTCAATATTCTTTAATCAGCGCGTGATCTCTTCGTTTCAGTTGTATCTAAATTCTCTCAAGTATCTTCGTTCATGTTCATTTCTTACGGTGGTTCTTCTAGGTTTCTCTTCCTTATCAATTTATTCGTTGTTTCAACCCGACCGGTGGTTTATGGAAGACCTTTCAAAATTGGCGCTATATCTCTCTTAATCCTTTCTACGAGAATAAGTAGTGTGCCAAATCCATTGTTTGTCATCAATTTAATTGATGAAGGATGAGCATAATATAATTCTTATTCTTGTTTCATCGAGTTTGTTCAATTCCTGTTTTCCGGAGTGGCTCATCATACTTATTCTTGGTTTCAAGTGCTCATCTTACTTTCCCGGAGTTCCAAGCTCTAATTATCACGGAGATCCATCTAAATCTTTACAAGGACTCACCTTGTGTTTTTCAACTTCTTTTTCCTTCCATTTTGATCATCCTTTTGTTTAACGGAATTCTTCATGGAGGCTCTACATGATGGTTCACCAAGTATTTAATTCCTTCTCGAAGTTTTCATCAAGATTCTTTTCTAAGGAGCTTAAGCATTCTTCATCTTGCAATCCGGAGTGCAATTGTTCCCCCTTATCTTTTGAGATGGTGTTATGTCTTTGTTGACAATGTCCCTTCATGTTTCATGATTCGCAAGTTGTCAAGTATGAGATAGTTTAAACCCATCAAGTCCTTCGAGCATGAGCTCTTCTCAATCCATCAACCTCTTCATTGAAGTTATCTTGGATTATATTTCACCTAAAGCTTTCCCTAAGGATTGTTGCAAATTATGGTGCTTATAAATGACCCAACTTCTTCTTTTATCCTCCCAGCGATATAGCTTCTCGTATTCTTGTTGATATCAATCCAATCCATTGTTTTCCGTTAGTGGCAGAATTTCACCTCATAATTTTGAGATGTCTTCTATAAGTCCATATCAAGCTTATTCTTTTCGTTGTTGGGTTTTCCAACAACTCCGTTCTAGCCTTTTGTTGTAAGTGTGCTCCCTCAAGACCTTGTTTCCCTTCGTTCACTCCATTCCATTCTTACTTTTGTTTCGGAGGCATTGTGATGTTCATCTTTTCAACCCATCATCTCGTTTTGTCAAAGTTCATGTTCTTTCTTTTACTTATCCATCCAACCGGAGTGTCGTGTTTTCATTCGAGCTCTCTCATCTTATCAAATTTTGACTCCCTTCTCAACTGGAGTGCTGCCTGAGATCTTTCTTACCCCTTGTTCCTTTCTTTCAATAGTTCCAGAGGCAGTGTGTTGTGATTTCATCAAGTATCTTCTCATCTTATCAAGATCCTATTTAATTCCTTTTCTTTTCAATCAGAATGCTGCCCAAAGTTGTTTTTCTTTGCTAACGGATTGTTTTCAACTTTGTTCATCTCTGTTGTATTCTTTTCTCGAAATGGCTTAACCTTTTCAAGGTTCGTGGTTTCACTCGTTTGTCAAAGGAGCAACTTAGCTTTACCTCCCTCGTTCTCTTCCGTTTTTTTCCTCCGGTGCCATTCTAGATCTCGGGATGAGACCCTCTCGTAGTGGTGGAGTGTTGTAACGCCCCGAGAACGATGTGCCACGTGTCCTCCAGTTATTTGCTGTTGTTGCCTTGTCATTGCTTGCGTGTCGTGCATTGCATATCATGTCATCATGTGCATTTCATTTGCATACATGTTCATCTTATGCATCCGAGCATTTTCCCCATTGTCCGTTTTGCATTCTGGCGTTCCGTTCTCCTCCGGTGGTCATTTCTACCTTCTTTTCATATGTGGGGATTAAACATTTCCGGATTGGACCGAGACTTGCCAAGCGGCCTTGGTTTACTACCGGTAGACCGCCTGTCAAGTTTCGTACCATTTGGCCTTCGTTTGACGCTCCAACGGTTAACCGAGGGACCGAAAAGGCCTCGTGTGTGTTGCAGCCCAACACCCCTCCATTTTGGCCCAAAACCCACCTAAACCTGCTCCATCATCTCGGTCGTTCAATCACGATCGCATGGCCGAAAACCGCACCTCATTTGGACTCTCCTAGCTCCCTCTATCTATAAATTAGTGATCCCCTCCGAAATCCCGGGTCTTCTCCTTCCTCTAACCCTAATTTTTCCTCGCGCCGCACCGGACATGTCCGGACCCGGCCGGACAAATCCGCCACCGCCGTCCGCGCCAATGGCCTCTCGCCACATGTCCTGCGCCTTCTCCCACCACCGCCGGCCCGGGCGAGCCCGGATCGGGCCCCCCGAGCCCATCCGCACCGCGCCGCCTCCCGCTCCTTGCCGCGCCGCCC
>NC_057812.1:499964724-499968298 GCF_018294505.1 Triticum aestivum | reverse complement strand
ACCGTCGCGCACCTCGTCGCCCGTGCCGCCCCGCGCTCCGGCCGCCGCTCCGGTGCGCCCGGACCCTCCTCGTCACGGCGCACCTTCTCCTCGTCTCCGACCGCTCTCCTGCGAGATCCGGACTGCATCGCAATCCGTGCCAAGAACCCTAGATCTGGAGGTGGTAATTTGAGTTGTGGTATGCGAGTTGCTTCGAAGTCAAGTGTTGATTCCATACCTTTCCCAAATGGTGTTCTCATACTCCGACGAGAATACCAATCCTTCATGATAATCGAGATTGTCATGTCAATCCTCTTCTCAACCGGTGTGCTTCTCCTCAAGTGGATCCGTTCACTTCAACATTCGCAAGACCAATTATCACTTTTTCTCAACGGTGTTCGTTTCATCCATTCCAAATTGTCTTTGTTTTTCCCGCCCTCCCTCCCTTGTTTTTCTTTAAGGACTTAGACTTCTTAATCGAGTATCCATCTTATTGATGTGAAGTCTCTTCATTCTTTTCCTTCAATGTCCTTATCCGGTGATTCTCATGAAGATTCTGACGGAGCTTCAAGTTCGTCACTTTTCACTCGTTTTCTTCTCCGGTGGATTCTATTCAAGCTCTCGGTGTCGACCATATTATTCTCTGTATTTCAATGCCTTCTCATACCGGTGCACCTCATAATCTTTCACCGCTCGCTGTTCTATTGTTCCGGAGTGCTCAAGATATCTCGAAGATTCATGTTTTCCACTCTGCTTTCGTTCAAGATCTTTCGAGGATGTCACTTCATTCAAGCCTTTCAATTCAACCGGGGCAATCTCTCCTTTAATCTTTTCAACAGTGTTTCTTTGAGTGGGCCCTAACCCACAGGTCTTTCCCAGGACCTTACCTGACTTTTCTTACTCTCCCGGAGTTAGTCTCAAATTCATTTCAAAGTTTGACGTAAGAATGATTCTTCATCAGTCAAATGCCTTCTCCGAGATCTTTCACACTATTTTCATCGTTGGCTCAACCTCTCATCTTTTAATCATCTCGGAGTGTCTCAATAATTCTTGGTGGTGTTTTTCATCGTCATTTGAAGACCGAAGAAGAGTTTCTCCTCAATCTTGTCCGTTCTCTCAAAGATTCATGATGCTAGCTTTATGCCATCCTCTCATAATTGTTTTCGATCGTGAGAATTCTTTTCACCCATCCGAAGCAAATTCAAGAGTCTTCTCAGTTGGATTATCCGGAGCCCATCATTTCAGAAGACTTGTTCATTCTCAGCTTTCAGCTCTCGTTCCCCAAAATCTCACCGGTGCATCATTCAATATTCTTTAATCTGCGCGTGATCTCTTTGTTTCAGTTGTATCTAAATTCTCTCAAGTATCTTCGTTCATGTTCATTTCTTACGGTGGTTCTTCCAGGTTTCTCTTCCTTATCAATTTATTCGTTGTTTCAACCCGACCGGTGGTTTATGGAAGACCTTTCAAAATTGGCGCTATATCTCTCTTAATCCTTTCTACGAGAATAAGTAGTGTGCCAAATCCATTGTTTGTCATCAATTTAATTGATGAAGGACGAGCATAATATAATTCTTATTCTTGTTTCATCGAGTTTGTTCAATTCCTGTTTTCCGGAGTGGCTCATCATACTTATTCTTGGTTTCAAGTGCTCATCTTACTTTCCCGGAGTTCCAAGCTCTAATTATCACGGAGATCCATCTAAATCTTTACAAGGACTCACCTTGTGTTTTTCAACTTCTTTTTCCTTCTGTTTTGATCATCCTTTTGTTTAACGGAATTCTTCATGGAGGCTCTACATGATGGTTCACCAAGGATTTAATTCCTTCTCGAAGTTTTCATCAAGATTCTTTTCTAAGGAGCTTAAGCATTCTTCATCTTGCAATCCGGAGTGCAATTGTTCCCCCTTATCTTTTGAGATGGTGTTATATCTTTCTTGACAATGTCCCTTCATGTTTCATGATTCGCAAGTTGTCAAGTATGAGATAGTTTAAACCCATCAAGTCCTTCGAGCATGAGCTCTTCTCAATCCATCAACCACCTCATTGAAGTTATCTTGGATTATATTTCACCTAAAGCTTTCCCTAAGGATTGTTGCAAATTATGGTGCTTATAAATGACCCAACTTCTTCTTTTATCCTCCCGGTGATATAGCTTCTCGTATTCTTGTTGGTATCAATCCAATCCATTGTTTTCCGTTAGTGGCAGAATTTCACCTCATAATTTTGAGATGTCTTCTATAAGTCCATATCAAGCTTATTCTTTTCGTTGTTGGGTTTTCCAACAACTCCGTTCTAGCCTTTTGTTGTAAGTGTGCTCCCTTAAGACCTTGTTTCCCTTCGTTCACTCCATTCCATTCTTACTTTTGTTCCGGAGGCACTGTGATGTTCATCTTTTCAACCCATCATCTCGTTTTGTCAAAGTTCATGTTCTTTCTTTTACTTATCCATCCAACCGGAGTGTCGTGTTTCCATTCGAGCTCTCTCATCTTATCAAATTTTGACTCCCTTCTCAACCGGAGTGCTGTCTGAGATCTTTCTTACCCCTTGTTCCTTTCTTTCAATAGTTCCAGAGGCAGTGTGTTGTGATTTCATCAAGTATCTTCTCATCTTATCAAGTTCCTATTTAATTCCTTTTCTTTTCAATCAGAATGCTGCCCAAAGTTGTTCTTCTTTGCTAACGGAGTGTTTTCAACTTCGTTCATCTCTGTTGTATTCTTTTCTCGAAATGGCATAACCTTTTCAAGGTTCGTGGTTTCACTCGTTTGTCAAAGGAGCAACTTAGCTTTACCTCTCCTTGTTCTCTTCCGTTTTTTTCCTCCGGTGCCATTCTAGGTCTCGGGACGAGACCCTCTCGTAGTGGTGGAGTGTTGTAACGCCCCGAGACCGATGTGCCACGTGTCCTCCAGTTATTTGCTGTTGTTGCCTTGTCGTTTCTTCGTGTCGTGCATTGCATATCATGTCATCATGTGCATTTCATTTGCATACATGTTCATCTCATGCATCCGAGCATTTTCCCTGTTGTCCGTTTTGCATTCCGGCGTTCCGTTCTCCTCCGGTGGTCATTTCTACCTTCTTTTCATATGTGGGGATTAAACATTTCCGGATTGGACCGAGACTTGCCAAGCGGCCTTGGTTTACTACCGGTAGACCGCCTGTCAAGTTTCGTACCATTTGGACTTCGTTTGATGCTCCAACGGTTAACCGAGGGAGCGAAAAGGCCTCGTGTGTGTTGCAGCCCAACACCCCTCCATTTTGGCCCAAAACCCACCTAAACCCGCTCCATCATCTCGGTCGTTCGATCACGATCGCGTGGCCGAAAACCGCACCTCATTTGGACTCTCCTAGCTCCCTCAATCTATAAATTCGTGATCCCCTCCGAAATCCCGGGTCTTCTCCTTCCTCTAACCCTAATTTTTCCTCGCGCTGCACTGGACATGTCCGGACACGGCCAGACAAACCCGCCGCCGACGTCCGCGCCAATGGCCTCTCGCCACATGTCCCGCGCCTTCTCCCACCACCGCCGGCCCGGGCGAGCCTGGATCGGGCCCCCCGAGCCCGTCCGCACCGCGCCGCCTCCCGCTCCTTGCCACGCC
>NC_057812.1:499960568-499964191 GCF_018294505.1 Triticum aestivum | reverse complement strand
CCCACCGCCGTGCACCTCATCGTCGGCGCCGCCCCGCGCTCCGGCCGCCGCTCCGGTGCGCCCGGCCCCTCCTCGCCACCGGCGCACCTTCTCCTTGTCTCCGACCGCTCTCCGGCGAGTCTCTCCGGCGAGATCCGGGCTGCATCGAAATCCGTGCCAAGAACCGTAGATCTGGAGGTGGTAATTTGAGTTGTGGTATGCGAGTTGCTTCGAAGTCAAGTGTTGATTCCATACCTTTCCCAAATGGTGTTCTCATACTCCGATGTGAATACCAATCCTTCATGATAATCGAGATTGTCATGTCAATCCTCTTCTCAACCGGTGTGCTTCTCCTCAAGTGGATCCGTTCACTTCAACATTAGCAAGACCAATTATCACTTTTTCTCAATGGTGTTCGTTTCATCCATTCCAAATTGTCTTTGTTTTTCCCGCCCCCCTCCCTTGTTTTTCTTTAAGGACTCAGACTTCTTAATCGAGTATCCATCTTATTGATGTGAAGTCTCTTCATTCTTTTCCTTCAATGTCCTTATCCGGTGATTCTCATGAAGATTCTAACGGAGCTTCAAGTTTGTCACTTTTCACTCGTTTTCTTCTCCGGTGGATTCTATTCAAGCTCTCGGTGTCGACCATATTCTTCTCTGTATTTCAATGCCTTCTCATACCGGTGCACCTCATAATCTTTCACCGCTCGCTATTCTATTGTTCCGGAGTGCTCAAGATATCTCGAAGATTCATGTTTTCCACTCTACTTTCGTTCAAGATCTTTCGAGGATGTCACTTCATTCAAGCCTTTTAATTCAACCGGGGCAATCTCTCCTTTAATCTTTGCAACGGTGTTTCTTTGAGTGGGCCCTAACCCACATGTCTTTCCCAGGAACTTACCTGACTTTTCTTATTCTCCCGGAGTTAGTCTCAAATTCATTTCAAAGTTTGACGTAAGAATGATTCTTCATCAGTCAAATGCCTTCTCCGAGATCTTTCACACTATTTTCATCGTTGGCTCAACCTCTCCTCATTTAATCATCCCGGAGTGTCTCAATAATTCTTGGTGGTGTTTTTAGTCGTCATTTAAAGACCGAAGAAGAGTTTCTCCTCAATCTTGTCCGTTCTCTCAAAGATTCATGATGCTAGCTTTATGCCATCCTGTCATAATTGTTTTCGATCATGAGAATTCTTTTCACCCATCCGAAGCAAATTCAAGAGTCTTCTCAGTTGGATTATCCGGAGCCCATCATTTCAGAAGACTTGTTCATTCTCAGCTTTCAGCTCTCGTTCCCCAAAATCTCACCGGTGCATCATTCAATATTCTTTAATCAGCGCGTGATCTCTTCGTTTCAGTTGTATCTAAATTCTCTCAAGTATCTTCGTTCATGTTCATTTCTTACGGTGGTTCTTCCAGGTTTCTCTTCCTTATCAATTTATTCGTTGTTTCAACCCGACCGGTGGTTTATGGAAGACCTTTCAAAATTGGCGCTATATCTCTCTTAATCCTTTCTACGAGAATAAGTAGTGTGCCAAATCCATTGTTTGTCATCAATTTAATTGATGAAGGACGAGCATAATATAATTCTTATTCTTGTTTCATCGAGTTTGTTCAATTCCTGTTTTCCGGAGTGGCTCATCATACTTATTCTTGGTTTCAAGTGCTCATCTTACTTTCTTGGAGTTCCAAGCTCTAATTATCACGGAGATCCATCTAAATCTTTACAAGGACTCACCTTGTGTTTTTCAACTTCTTTTTCCTTCCGTTTTGATCATCCTTTTGTTTAACGGAATTCTTCATGGAGGCTCTACATGATGGTTCACCAAGGATTTAATTCCTTCTCGAAGTTTTCATCAAGATTCTTTTCTAAGGAGCTTAAGCATTCTTCATCTTGCAATCCGGAGTGCAATTGTTCCCCCTTATCTTTTGAGATGGTGTTATGTCTTTCTTGACAATGTCCCTTCATTTTTCATGATTCGCAAGTTGTCAAGTATGAGATAGTTTAAACCCATCAAGTCCTTCGAGCATGAGCTCTTCTCAATCCATCAACCACTTCATTGAAGTTATCTTGGATTATATTTCACCTAAAAGCTTTCCCTAAGGATTGTTGCAAATTATGGTGCTTATAAATGACCCAACTTCTTCTTTTATCCTCCCGGTGATATAGCTTCTCGTATTCTTGTTGATATCAATCCAATCCATTGTTTTCCGTTAGTGGCAGAATTTCACCTCATAATTTTGAGATGTCTTCTATAAGTCCATATCAAGCTTATTCTTTTCGTTGTTGGGTTTTCCAACAACTCCGTTCTAGCCTTTTGTTGTAAGTGTGCTCCCTCAAGACCTTGTTTCCCTTCGTTCACTCCATTCCATTCTTACTTTTGTTCCGGAGGCATTGTGATGTTCATCTTTTCAACCCATCATCTCGTTTTGTCAAAGTTCATGTTTTTTCTTTTACTTATCCATCCAACCGGAGTGTCGTGTTTTCATTCGAGCTCTCTCATCTTATCAAATTTTGACTCCCTTCTCAACTGGAGTGCTGTCTGAGATCTTTCTTACCCCTTGTTCCTTTCTTTCAATAGTTCCAGAGGCAGTGTGTTGTGATTTCATCAAGTATCTTCTCATCTTATCAAGTTCCTATTTAATTCCTTTTCTTTTCAATCAGAATGCTGCCCAAAGTTGTTCTTCTTTGCTAACGGAGTGTTTTCAACTTCGTTCATCTCTGTTGTATTCTTTTCTGGAAATGGCTTAACCTTTTCAAGGTTCGTGGTTTCACTCGTTTGTCAAAGGAGCAACTTAGCTTTACCTCTCCTCGTTCTCTTCCATTTTTTTCCTCCGTTGCCATTCTAGATCTCGGGATGAGACCCTCTCGTAGTGGTGGAGTGTTGTAACGCCCCGAGACCGACGTGCCACGTGTCCTCCAGTTATTCGTTGTTGTTGCCTTGTCGTTGCTTGCGTGTCGTGCATTTCATATCATGTCATCATGTGCATTTCATTTGCATACATGTTCATCTCATGCATCCAAGCATTTTCCCCGTTGTCCGTTTTGCATTCCGGCATTCCGTTCTGCTCCGATGGTCATTTCTACCTTCTTTTCATATGTGGGGATTAAACATTTCCGGATTGGACCGAGACTTGCCAAGCGGACTTGGTTTACTACCGGTAGACTGCCTGTCAAGTTTCGTACCATTTGGACTTCGTTTGATGCTCCAACGGTTAACCGAGGGACCGAAAAGGCCTCGTGTGTGTCGCAGCCCAACACCCCTCCATTTTGGCCCAAAACCCACCTAAACTTGCTCCATCATCTCGGTCGTTCGATCACGATCGCGTGGCCGAAAACCGCACCTCATTTGGACTCTCCTAGCTCCCTCTATCTATAAATTAGTGACCCCCTCCGAAATCCCGGGTCTTCTCCTTCCTCTAACCCTAATTTTTCCTCGCGCCGCACCGTACATGTCCGGACCCGGCCGGACAAACCCGCCGCCGCCATCCGCGCCAATGGCCTCTCGCCACATGTCCCGCGCCTCCTCCCACCACCGCCGGCCCGGGCGAGCCCGGATCGGGCCCCCCGAGCCCATCCGCACCGCGCCGCCTCCCGCTCCTTGCCGCGTCGCCCCGATGCGCCCGCGCCTCGCCGGCGCAG